>NC_137148.1:100180243-100361750 GCF_951394435.1 Stenella coeruleoalba | reverse complement strand
TCCTCAGTGGACTCAACTAAGCATTTCCCATGAAGACCACCCAGAAACCTCAGAAGGTCTTAAGTCTGTGTGTGTGTGTATTTTGATTCCCAGTGCTATACAAGGGACAGACATTGGCCTACCAAACCCTACAAAATTTGGGCCTTGGTTACTTTAAAAATTCCCTTCTCGGTAGCACTTCATGGCAACATGGATGTTCTAAGTTTCTCCTGTTAATGAGATCCAGGTTTATAATTTTAGATGCAGCCTTTTCAGAGCAAGAATCTCTATTTAGGAATATCCATTCACTAGAACTACAATATCGTAAATCCTATGTCTACTAATAAAAGGAAAATGAAAAAATACAAGAATTGAATAAGAATTAGCTTAAAAATCCAATGCTTATACAATATGTATGCATCATAAGATATTTAAAATTATTAATCATTGAATTTGAAGCAGTTCAAATGGCTACACTGGCTAACTAAAAAATAAAATCCTGGTCATGTGTTTTAAATTATAATGTGCTTATTTTTATTAAAACAAAATTCAGAAAGCAGATTATTATGGATATTTTATCAATTCTTCCAATTAAAATGTACAAATTTAATAACCAAAACAGGAAACAAACTCTTTGTAAAATAAATATCCCTTTTTTTCTGAAGAGGAGTATAGCTTGATATTTAGGTGATTAAGTAAGAAGCATAGGCTAAATGTCTGTAGTAAGCAAATATTTGCACATCTGTACATACACACAGGTATGATTTGGCAAGCACTAATTCTTTCATCCAATTCTTTTATCTAGCCCGAATTTACTAAAGATACTTAGAGGAAGGAAAATGATCAAAATCTATTTCTGGCTTAGATGAGGTACCACAATTGACAGTGCAAAAACTGAACATTGCATACTTAACTAACACATTTCCAATATGTGTCAAAGCATTTCAAGAAAAACGTAGATGAAAACACAGGATTACTGTTAAGTACCTTTAGGAATTCAGCTGGGACGTGTGATCCTCAGTTTCCACAATATGCTATTTTTTAACACAGTATCTTACACAGAGTAAATACTTAATCAATTGTTTGTTGAGTTCACTTCCGGACTGTGATCACTGTTGAGTCATCAAGAATTTCTACACTAAAAACTGTGGTATTGTCTAGAATAACAAACGTTGAGATGACTGTTTTTTCTTCCACTTACAATAACCTTGTGTTCATATATCTTCTTCTTGCACAGTTTCCCTCAGAAGTTTTTTTTGAGGAGGTGTCAATCATCTAGTCCCTCTTTCAGAAACTATAATATCTATTGATGAGGCCTATGGGGACGTCAGCTGAACCTTCCATTGATAGGGTCTGTTTCCCAAAGACTAAAACAGAGTTTTTTCCCAGTAAGCATTTAGAGAGAGAATAACATTTGCAGGCTGTGGTGTGGGTTCTTCCGCTTTGGCATCACAGAAGGACATCAACTTCATTTTGTAATTCACCAGCATAAGCAGGAAAGGACTGAGAGCAGAGAAGCCTGAAGAGAGGGCTGTGAGAACAGCTGGAAAAAAGGCACAGGCTGCCAAAGTCTTTCAAGAAACAGACTAAGACAAAGTGAGAAATCCAAAGTGGAGTGCTCAGCCACATTAATAAAATACTAAACTTGGCCCCTCTTAGGATTTCAATTTCTGAATCACCATCTCCAATCCAGATGTCACCATATGTCATCTTCTTTCTTTCTGAAAGCAGAAGAGACATCCAGAAACAAAGACTAAGACGGCTAAAGGAAGATTATCGATCAGAACCCAAAATACTTTCCCATAGTAAAACTCTGCTTGCTGGTTTCCAAAGTCAATTAGGCAATCCATGTGAATCCTGTTAGGAGACAAGGGGTCTGCATCATTTGCTGCATTCAGGTATTCTGATTTTCTAGAATAAGGTAATACTGGGAGGTACACTGCCATGCCAGCCATCCAAAGTGCAGGAACGACCTTCAAGGAATGCTTCTGATGGTCCGGGTTTGGAGGCTCACTAAAGGGCTGGACAGTCTGGTAAAGCTTCTGGTGGCAGAGCGATGCAAAGTGTAACATGAACTAGATGGCCAGGAAGTCGTCAGGGCTGCCATGAAGTGTAGAACTTGGCAGCCAGCTGAATCCGACATGAAACCAGAAGAATAAACTATTTTTATGACATTCGCCACCAAGTTTTTAACGAGGTGGACAAATATAAGACTGAAAATCAGAAGAAAGGATGTCTCTAAACGTCCAGTCATACATTTCCTTGTAGAATAAAATAAACACATGTTTCCAACAAAGCTCACAAGGATTAGAAGGGGGCAAGCAATGATCTCCAGCACATCTGCAGAGGGCTTCATGGTAAATGGCAAATCAGTGAGCTCAGACGTCTTCTTCTTCAGTTTGAGTCATTAGGCACTTGAAACGCTTTTAAGAAGTCTTTAGTGAGAAGACCTGGGTTTTTCTAATTCACTACGTTGACACAACCCTCACCCTAAGAGTTCCAAGATGGTCTGTAACAGAATTCTGCTTGCTCCAGTGCTGAGCTGCCGGAAACAAAACAGCTTCTCGAGAGGATTCTGTTTTATCATCTGTGGGGATGTAACTATAACGAGAAAGTGCTAGGTATCATCACTTCATTAAAAGTTCTCAGAAATGTATTTATAGCACTGTAATGAGGGAGAGAACAAAATTAAATTTGTGACAGCAAAAGAAAGGTAGCCAGAGGCTGAAATGACCCTCTCCACTCATAAAAAATATTAAAGAAGTGAGGGTGTCTGAATAACAATGAAGATTTCCAAATAACAAAATTACATATTTTGTTATTATAATATATTTTGTTATTATATATGACATTATTTAATGTCAAAATTATATATTTTGACATTAATAACGTGATAGAGATTTATGAAGTATAGCAGTTTTCTAATTCCTCTACCATTTTTGCAAAGCAGATATACTATGACCTGTTCTGATGATCTCTTGGGGTTAGGATTACAAAAGAGATGATAGAAAATACTGTGCTGCCACAGGGAAGGGAATAAAGAAGACAGGGGACAGGGAGGGAGAGAGGGAGGAAGGAAAGAAGGAAGGAAGGGAGCAAGGGAGGGAAAAGGGAAGGGAGGAAGGAAGACATTTTTATAAACATGGGCATTACGTCCAAGACCAAATCTTTTTTTTTTTTTTTTTTTTTTGGTGGTACACGGGCCTCTCACTGTTGTGGCCTCTCCCGTTGCGGAGCACAGGCTCCGGACACACAGGCTCAGCGGCCATGGCTCATGGGCCCAGCAGCCCCGCATCATGTGGGATCTTCCCGGACCGGGGCACAAACCCATATTCCCTGCATCGGCAGGCGGACTCTCAACCACTGCGCCACCAGGGAAGCCCCAAGACCAAATCTTTAAACTACTGGTTAAAGAAACAGTCTGATAATTTGGAAGTCATTAGGGAGACCCCACCCAACCGCCAACTGGGCACAAGAGGCTAGGAAAAGATTTCTGTCCTAAGTATGACTGCAGAGTACAGAGTAAGGACAGAAAAACGTCATTGAAACACGCTGCTCAAGTAATCACTTTCTGGATGAATTCTGTTGCCCATTCTGAAGACAAACAATTTTCCCTCTACTCTATTTGCTTGTAAGTTTCTCTGTCAATCATCATATCCTGTACGATACTGTCACAACACATGCTTCACTCTGACCCAGTGGTGCTCTGGAGCCAGCTTGCCCTGACTTGAGTGACTGTGCACATCTCTCCCCAACTCTGTGCTCAGTGACTGCACGTTGGAAGCTTGAAATTGAGAGTACTTATACCATGGAAATTAGCAAACGCTGCACCTCAGGGCTTTTGGTGGGGGAAGAGTTGTTTTAATTGGACAATACTGGCCTGACCAAAAAATACAGATTAGAGTGATAAGAAATTAGCTGGTGTTTTACCTACATAAGGATGAGCTCAGTATTAGGTACCCACCAGCCCTTTTAATAAGGGTATGGGTAAGAGGTTTACAGCAGTGTTAACAAGTAGGATAGCTGGACCTTGCAATTCCACTGAGGGGAAGTGGAGTTTGGGGGCTGACACTTCCTATTAACCCCCTTATCCCCAGTTGCCTCTTAAGACACGTAGCCAACTCAGAGTCCCCACACCACATTTTTCTTCCCTAAGAAACATCCATTACCTCACTGTCAGCTGCAGTCAGTCAAACAGGCACCCCTGAGTTTATACTAATAACAGTGATAATAATATAGTGATAACACAATAATAATGCTCATATTGGTTACTGTTTAACACCAGTTTGAACCAGACATCGTGTTGGTGTTTTGCTTTAATAAATGTAACCTCATTTAATCCTTAATATCATTTTTATGTCACTGCTGAGAAAACAAGACCAGAGACAAAAGTAAATTGCTCAAAGCCGCTAAGTAATGGAGACAGGAATCAAAGCCAGGTATGAGTGATTCCGAAACTACTGCCTCTCCACACTGTGGAGATGGTGGATTTTCTGTTGACCGTTCTCGATCTTTCCCTAATCATTTACAACTGGTACACCCAATTGTAGAGGCTAGAGAGCCTATAATACACTTCTCTTGAGAAAAGTTTTCTCGGGTTTATAATACACAAGTCATGCAGATTTTTGGATAGCAATTAGCCTCCTCCATTCTCCTTCAATAATAATAATACACATTATGGGCGTTTACACTTCTGCCTCTCAGAAAGATCTTTAAAGACTCTGTATACCAGTTCAAGATGCCTTACTTGCAACAGGAAAGGGCTGTTCCCAGCAGTAGTGAGACCCCCATTCCTGACTATGTTTAAGCAGAGGCACAGTGACTGCCTGGAGTGAGTGGGTAGATGAGTGAAACACAACCCTAAACGTCAGACAACATACAGCCCACCTTAACGTGAGATTTAATTCGGGGTAATGAATTAAGAAATTATGTGATGCTATTTCTTAAACATGCCCTCATAGGAACAATTTGTGGCAAATACTACTGACTTAGAGCTGACGGCTAAGGGTAAAAAACGTTTTTTAAACTTCCCTCTCTAAAGGCTTACATAAACGTCTGTTTTTCAGAGGATTAGCAAACATGTAATATGTTCCTTTGCATTAGAGCAAAAGTGTAAAATATAAATGTCACTCTTTTCCTTCGGGGTTATTTATATACTAGAAAAACAGCACACATTAAAATATAAGGGGAGTAAAATTAATTTTTCTGAATGTGGGCTTGACTGATGATACTACTTTTGTTAACTAAGGCGCAGTATGGCTAAAGAGGAACCTTCGTAAGACTGCCTCAAGAACCTAGCTTGCGCTCAGCACAGCACTGGACTCCAAGGACGATGCACAGGGGTGGAAGCCACTGTCCCTGCTTTCAAGAGGCATGTGGTCTAGTTGTAAGAACACAGTGATGCATAATACATGTTATATATATTATATGATGTAACATGTATGTATACATACATGTATATACCATTTCTTATAAGATATATTGAAATAAATTATTTACTAATAATCAATAAATTGTGAAGAATACAATGTAATGTAATAAACTGTGTGGTCACGACTACAAGAATAAAACACTCAGAGAAGAGAGGGACCCATGTGGGCAGAACTATTTTTAATCTCCAGTTCACAGGAAAGGAAACTGAAGCTTGGAGAAGTTAAGCCACTTGCCCTCACCAGCAGGAAGAGGTGGCACTGAACTCCAGACCTCTTGCTTTCGACAACTCTTTTTGAAAGGGAAAGGGAAGGGGAAAAGTGAAGCTGACTGACTCGTGAAGCAGAGGTGCTAAGAAACCCGGATGTCGACTCCAAGGCTCCCCAGGAAGGGCAGTGCTGAGCTCCCGATGGCAGAAATCTCATTTCTGAGAGGCACAAACACGGCCCACGGCAGGGGGACCCAGGAAGCCCTCCCGTGTCCTCCCCCTCCAAGGACTGCATCCACCCCCAAGGAAGGTAACTGTCACGTGTACACTTCAAGAAGGAAAGAAAAAAATTCTTCCTTTGGAAACAAAACTTTGGTTCTGCCAATCCAACTTCACTGGGGTCATTTGAGAACTGAGGCGTTCAAAGGTTCTCCATGGCTTCCATTTACTTTGGCATAAGATTTAACAGAAAAAGAACTAAGGGAGAATTTATATGGCCCAGGCTGTTTTCCAAGTTGCAAACAGCTAAAGTTATTTAGAATTTACTTTAACTCGCAATCACAAGTAAAGTGGTACAGATGTAAATGCTTTCCGTGTGGCTTAAGGCAATCTAGGTTTCCTCAAGTGCACGTGTGCAGTTCTAATAGTAAAGATTTGGATTCGAAAGCTCAAAGTACTTCGGGTTCCTCTTGATTAGAGGCTGCTGTTACTTTATGCAACGTTGGGTCGGAGGAGAAGAAATAAAACACACTGCCTTCCTTTGGGCATTAAGTTCTCACAGTAGCGCTAAGATAAACAAATCTTGCAGGCTGAGGGAAGGGCATTTACTCCTTTAAATTGAGTATGTAATATAAATAAATATCTTTTAAGAAGAGACGCTTGAAACTTGATTCTAAGTCTGAATCTACACGAGGGCACTAGTTCATTTTAATGATCAGTATAGCTCGTATCGGGGAGGGCACGCCTTCTGGAGAGCAGCGCTGCTCTAACCAAGCAGGATAATTGACTAAGTCACAGAAAGATGCTGCTTGAAATTGTCTGATTTGTTCACTGGCCAGGAACAAACTGATATTTGCATTTTTATATATAACAAAATGGAGGGAATTACCAAATCTTTTCTCTTGTAATCAATGGCTGCCTGAAGGTTTTTTTCAATTCTCTCTTAAGGCAGTGATTTTGTGACTGGCCTGGGTAGGACTGAAAACCCCCTAGCTCCAAATTAGAAGTGAATAGAGAGGAACTTCAGGCTGGCTGCAGCCAGAGCAATTAAACGGTAATTGCCTTCTAGATATACTAATGTTGCTAATTATATTAGTGTGCTGAGTGCTGGGAAATGTGGATAAGAGCTCCAGGCCACTCTGGTGGGGAAAGGGAACTAAGATTGATTAAGCCTGGCACTGAGCTGGACCCTTCACATACGCGTTCTCTCCTGAAATCCTCACAGTAAGCTAGGAGGAATTATTAGCTTCAATAAAGCTGAGTAACTTGCCCACTGGTTCCAGTCGTACGTGACTGAATCAGGAGGCCCACCAGGGTTATGTGGCTCCAAAGAGCAGTGGGTTGGCAGGGCCTTGAGCGAGAATGGGGAGAAATACTGGATTCAAAACTGGAAAAAATGTGGTAGCAGAGAAAGCTGAGAGAATCTGACAACGAGGCCATGAAGAAAAAGCCTGCAAGTTTGAGGGCCCTGGTGGTGTCTTTCCTTGCTGTACGTGGAAAGGAAGGGCCCAGGATGGGGTAGATTTGTGGGCAGAATTTGGGGAAGCCTCTCCATTAGAATACAGGAGGGCAGAAGGGGAAGACCTGCCACTGGAAGAAGAAGAGTGGCCCCTGGATGTCTGAGGCTGAAAGGCCGGGGAACCAGGAAGTAAAGTAGAGGGCAGTACCTATACATGACACTCTGTAGGCCAATCCATGAGAATGACAAAGTCTGTCCCTAGGAACCCGAAGCCAGAAGACCTGGGTTAAATCATGTATGGATTGTGAAAGGTTTGTCAGGTCATATCTGCTCTGAGCCTCAGATGCCTAATAAGGGGTTTCCCAGAGACAATGAAATATATATAGCCATGTATGTACGTGTGTGTGTGTGTGTGTGTGTGTGTGTGTGTGTGTGTGTGTGTGTAAACAAGCACACACATATGTACACACATATATGTTTGCATGCATGTATATGTTTATGTTTATCCGCTCACAGTGAGGTGTATGTAAGGTGTGTGTAACAAGGTGATCACAGGTCAAACGAAATCGTGAACCCAGTCGGAAGGCTGCATAGTGTTATGTAACTGCTAGTTTTCTGTGACTGGTTCCTAAAATCGTAAGACAGTCATAGAGGTGTTTTCTGCTTGTAACTGGAAGGTGCTACGTGGCTCTTTGCCAAAGGCTGGAATTCTAAACGCACTGTCTTTGCAGCATAAGCTCAGTTCCTTGGCAGGCAGTTGTGGAAAATTCCCCCAGCCTTCTGCAGGCCTGACTCCAGCCCTGAGCCCCTTGGTCTCCATCTCTACTCTATCCTCTAAAGATTAAACCCATCTCTGGCTTTTTGCACCTGACCACACACATCCTCAAGTCTCACCAACCCTACAAATAAAACCCATCCCAGCTTTGGATTCCATCCCATCTTTTCTCTCCTTCTACCCAAACATCTCAAGGGGGACATCTACATACATTCACTGTTGCCATTTTCATGTCTCCTTTTACTTCTTAACCCACCACAATTTTCTACTTCTGTATCCTTTAAAAATTATTTAGAACAAGATCAGCTCCTACCACTAAATCCAATAACACCTGAACCTGTCCGACATTCTTTCTCTTTTTCCTTTAAGAGTCTAATTTTTTCCTCCCTATAGGTCAAAGGTCTTGGTCCACTGCTCTTCCCATTCAACCACTGACCCCTGCACAGGGGTCACCTGTACAGGTATCCACCTGTTCCTTGATATCACTACCTGGATGCCCGCAGGCTCCCCACCTCAAACTTGACCTTACTTGGTAACACCATCATCCTCCACTCGGCTGAGGTTAGAGACTTGGGTATTATTCCTGGGCCTTCCCTCTCCCTCATCCCCTCTCCCTCGCCTGTACATTCAAACATCCCATCAAGTAAAATTTTATCCTTTCCATCCTTCTTACCATTTTTTAACTTACAGCTTCCCATTGTTTCTTGCTTGAATGAATTTGAGAAGGACAAAACTAAAGGCAGGGAAACTGGTACATTTTGGCTTCTTCAAAATCATTCTCTGTCTGAGCCTACACCACTTGTAACACAAAAATGGCCTTGACACTTTCCTACTGAAAATGCTTTGGTGCTTTCCAAAGTCCACAGGGCGGAGAGCCAGTTCCTCCACCAGGCACATGAAGGCCCTCATGGGGTGGGGGGGGTGCCTGCCTACTGTTCAGCTCCTCCGGATGTCTGACTCACACCAGAAACTGACATGACACTGGCATCCTGTGCACTCCATGCTGTTGCTTGTCCCGGGTTCCAGCTTAGGCTGATGGCTCTGTGTACACCCTTTTCCTCTCATGACCACCACCCCTAACCATCCAAACCCCTACCTTTGGCTATTCATTTACCAATCAGTGGTGCAATCACTTGCCTATTTACTATAGATCCACTCTCTCAGGTAACTGGACTTCCTAAGCACCGTTGCCAGCTGACTGGCTTCCTGGTAGGTCCTGCTAAGGGAAGATTCGGGCAGATTAGAGGGCAGCACTCTCTTTCTCTCTCTCTCTCTCTCTCTTTCTCACACACACACACCCTTGCCCTGCTACAGGCGGTGTCTCCTGCATATCATCAGCTCCCACGAGGCAGCACCACTAGCATCATTCTTATTACTCTCTATTGTGCTAGAAGGCCCCAATTTGTGGGTGGTAATGGACCTCTTTCCTTTATCCTCTCAGCCCTTGGGGTGGTAGTGGCATTCCTGCTTTTGCTAATCTCAGGATTGCCTTATCGTGCTTAGTCTGGTGTCTCAACTCTTCCAGCACCAGAGTAACTAGGGCCCTATTTTAATTTCCCGCTGTTTGAAGTACCTACAGTGGTTTCTGTTTACTCTGACTTGACCTTGACTAGTTCACTCCGTTTACTCTTTAAGCTTATTCTTTAAAGACTCAACTGAGGGGTTACTTAGGAAGTAACTCCTAAGGAAGCATTCAAACCTACACCTGACTTCGAGTTTAGATTATTTCCTGCCCCTTCCTTCTCTGCCAAGTTTCTGAGCAAATCACATTCAGTGTACACAGCATAACTTAATATTATTATCTGCTCACACATCTGCCTCCCCCATGATAAGATCCTTTGTCTTGTTCACCATAATCCACAGTGCTCAGCAGAGTTTGGCGTATGGAAGGCACTCAAGAATTTGTTGAATGAATGAAAAAGCTCACTGAATGAAACAAGAGAACCAAGCAAAGATTTTTTATAAGAAGTTAACTTCAGCTTAGCCACAAAAGGTATCCAAAATTTTCCACACTGGTACTGTAGAAAAGTCTTACCACAAAACAAATCATACTTTTATATTTTAAAATAAATATAGGACATACTGCATTTGGGGGAATGACATGTATCATAAAATCAAAGTCATAACTCCATACAATTTAGGGTTCATAGTTCCAAAAAGTTCAGACAGGGAATTGGGGAAAGTTAGAAAAAGATGGACATCTGACAACATGAACACTCCAAACAAGACTGACCAAGGGTCAGGGAGGGCAACAAAGCAGGCAGGAACCCAAGGGGAAAAACCCCCATCACTAATACAAATGACAGGTTCTTCAAACTGATTTCATGTTCAAACTCTAGCCTTACCCAAATGGCTTATATGTACCTCTTTTTACTACTATTCTCCTCTGTGTTTCCTTTCACTAGGGAGAGCCATTGAAGGCTACTATTTAAAAAATTATTGAATAGAAGGGAACTTCCTCAACTAAATAGAGAATATTTACAAAATCTTATAGCTAGTACCATAATTAAGGGTGAGAAACTCAAAGCCTTCTCACTAAGATCAAAAACAAGGAAAGGATGTCCCCTCTCACTGCTTATTTTCAACGTTGTATTGGAAGTCTTAGATAATGCAATTAGACAAATGGAAATAAAATGTACACATATTGAGAAAGAAGAAATAAAACTCTCTTTGTTTGTAGAGGACACGATTGTCTATTTAGAACATCTGAAAAAGTGACAAAAATCTCCTGGAACTAGTAAGTGATTACAGCAAGGTTGCCAGGGTACAACGTTAATATACAAAAATCAATTGCTTTCATATATACCAGCAATTAACAAGTGGAGTTTGATACTAAAAGCCCATGATTTACATTAATACTCCAAAAAATGAAATGCTTAGATATAAATCTAACAAAATATGTACAATATCTATATGAGGAAAATAGAGTTACAAAACTCTGATGAATTAAATTAAGGAAGAACTAGATAAATGGAGAGCGATTTCATTTTCAGGGCTAGGAAAACTCAATATTGCCAAGATAGCAGTTCTTCCCAACTTGATCTATAGATTCAATGCAGTCCCAAAGTCCCAACAAGTTATTTCATGGATACTAACAAACTGATTCTAAAATTTATATGGAAAGGCAAAAGACCTAGAATAGCCAATACAATATTGAAAAGAAAAGCAAAGTTGGAGGACTACCTAATATGTACTATAAAGCTATAGTAATAAGACAGAGGAGTATTGGTGAAAAAATAAACAGATCAATGGAACAGAATAGGGAGCCCAGAAACAGGCTCATCTAAATATACTCACCTGATATTTGACAAAGGAGCAAAGGCAATACAATGGAGCAAAGACAGTCTTTTCAACAGATGGTGCCGGAACATCCACATGCAAAAAAAACCAATCTTGATATAGACCGTACACCCTTCATAAAAATTAATGCAAAATTGATCATAGATCTAAATGTAAAATGCAAAACTATAAAACCCCTAGATGATAGCATAGGGGAAACCTAGATGACCTTGGGTATGGTGATGACTTTTTAGCTAACACCAAAGGCACAATAGTGAAAGAAATAATTGATAAACTGGACTTCATTAAAATCAAAAACTTCTACTCTGTGAAAGACAATGTCAAAAGAATGAGAAGACAAGCCATAGGCTGTGAGAAAATAGTTATGAAAGACACATATGCTCAAAGACTGTCATCCAAAATATACAAAGAACTCTTAAAAGTCAACAATAAAAAAGTGAACAACCGATTAAAAAAATGAACCAAAGATCTTAACAGACACCTCACCAAATAAGAAATACAAATGGCAATAAGCACATGAAAAGATGCTCCATATCATGTTATCAGAGAAACTGATAGAAATTGATATTAAAACAATAAGATGCCACCACATATCTACTAGAAGGACCAAAATCCAGAACACTGACAACACCAAATGCTGACCAAAATGTGGAGCAGAAGGAACTTTCACTCACTGCCACTGGGAATGTAAAATGGGACAGCCATACTGGAAGACAGTTTGGTCGTTTCTTTCAGAAGTAAACATACACTTAGCATGCAATCCAGAAATTGTGCTCCTTGGTATTTACCGAAAGGAGCTGAAAACTTACACCCACATGAAAATCTGCACACACATGTTTACAGCAGCTTTATTCATAACTGCCCAACCTTGGAAGCAGTGAAGATGACCTTCAGTAGGTGAATGGATAAATAGGCTGGAGTACATCCAGATAATGGAGTATAATTCAGCGCTAAAAAGAAATGAGCTATCAAACCGTCAAAAGATATGAGAACCTTAAAGTCATGTTACTAAATGAAAGAAGTCAATCTGAAAAGGCAACATACTGTAGTGATTCCAACTACGTGACATTCTGGGAAAGGCAGAACTAGAGGAAGAGTAAAATGGGATCAGTGGTTGCCAGGGGTTTGGAGGAAGAGGGAGAGGGATGAAGAGGCATAACACAGATGATTTATAGGGCAGTGAAAATACTCTGTACAATACTATAATGTTGGATATGTGTCATTATACATTTGTCCGAAACCATAAACTATACAACACCAAGAGTGAACCCTAAAGTAAACTATGGGCTTTGAGTGATAATGATGTGCAAATGCAGACGCATCAGCTGTAACAAATGTACCACTCTGCTGGGGGATCTTGATCATGGGGGAGGCTGTGCACATGTGGGGACAGGAGGTCTACAGGAAGTCTCTGTACTTTCCTCTCAATTTTGCTGTGAACCTAAAACTTCCTAATCAAATAAAGTCCTTAAAAAATACTGATTATCTAGCAAAATCCTATCTGTGTGCAAATTAAGGAAATTAAATCTAGGAGGGACAAGTGACTTGCTTAAGGTTGCATGGTTTTCCAACTGCAGAGCTGGGAAGAGGACACAGGTCTCCTGAGTTGTTCTGTCTGCGACACTTTTCAAATTTGTTAAAAAATAAAAAATATAAATAAATAATAGTACTAAAAAGAAATGAAATTAGTGAAAACATACTTATTTTTTTTGACATGAAGGCAACTTGACCTCGGGTGGGCCACTGCCCACACATTCATACCGAAGCACCCAGTCCAAATGACTTCACTAGTGAGACATGCATAAACACAGGGTGCCACACTTTTACTGTAAGCAGGCAAAGGTCATGGTGGTACAAACGATACATCTGTCTTAAATACAACATTTTAAGAATATGCACCAAAAGTCTGTACACCAGAAACTAACACAACATTGTAAGTCAACAATACTTCAATGAAAAAAATGAGTCTCACAACTATGTCAAATAACTGAACAATAAGCAGCTGAACACAGACGCTTATTTTTTCAGAGGAATTATGTGTGGTGGCTTGTTTTAAGATATTTTTCAGCTTTGAACCATTTAAAATCAACCAAGAGATGCTTTACAAGTCCTCACCAGTTTCTAGCACTGTTCTAGGTGCTAAGGCAAATGGGGATTATGTTTTCTTTCTTCCTTTTTCCCTTTGTATTTAAGTCATGTTGGGTCCACATCTTAAACACTCAGGGTTACTTCTAGTTCTACATTCATTTCCCCTTTTCCTGGACCTAACTGTTTCAGATGAGGTATGGCAAAGGGAGCAAAATCTCAACCATCAGGGCCCTGGTCAATCTCAGCCACCTTACACAGGGTTTCCCAGAGAAGGAACTCTGTCACTTCAGACCAAGTCCCTCCTGGGAAGCAATGCCAACTTGTAGAACAAGAGTTCAACTCCTTGAACTCTTGGCATTAAGTGCAACAAAGTCAGTGAGACAACAGAAGCCACGGTACCTGGAAACTCAATGTTTTAAACATAGATTCTTTCCCTCTTGACCATATGTTTCGTCTGTGACTCAAACCTTATCAAACTTTTCAAACTCCATCCTCCAAGGGGAAGCTAGCTGGAGCACATGTTGCTACATTATTCAATTCACTTGCATGTGTTTGTTATCATTATATCATTATTGGGCGGGATGGGCATTGTCAAGGCCTCTGAGTGTGGTTCATGCTCAGTTCAGCCTCAGTTGGCCCTCTGCTTCATTTGTCAAACTCCAATTGAGTTCTTGGCTTGCTCCACTCTTGTTATCTAGTGAAATGTAGACATTCTCCAGTTTCCTCCTCCTCCATTTAATCTGATCCCGCGCTTGCTAACCAGTACACATTCCTATGAGTGCTCTGACTTCAAACATTCCATTTATACTGATAAGCCTTAAAATTTCTCTATTCTAATCCACTATAGTTCTCTTCAAGTCAATACTGTAGTTTTCCTGCACATCTTTGAGCTTAACAGAGGACAAACCTGGCTCTCCACCATTATTCTTTTCATTTGCTCCATTCCTGGGGTCAAAAAACACCCAGATTTCTGAATTTCCAACACACCCCTGGTGGTGATTTATACTGGTGATCTTTGTACCTCAGTGGGCAATGATATCTGTATTCATCTCACACTCCTGACAGATCTCTATCATCCAATGATCACAGGCATTTAAGTGATAGAGACTCAGAATCTTCATCTGTAAAATAGGAACATTTGACCTCTGAGTGTTGTTTTACATTTTTTTTTTATTGAAGTATAGTTGATTTAGGTGTACAGCAAAGTGATTCAGTTCTATATACCTATATCTGAATATACAGAGATATTCCTTTTCAGATTCTTTTCTATTATAGGTTATTACAAAATATTGAATATAGTTCCCTGCACTATATAGTAGGTCCTTGCTGTTTATTTTATATATAGTAGTGTGTACATCTTAATCCCAAACTCCTAATTTATCCCTCCCCCCTTCCCGCTTTGGTAACCGTAAATTTGTTTAGTAACTCGAAATCTGTGAGTCTATTTCTGGTTTATAAGTTCGTTTGTATCTTTTTTTTAATATTCCACATATAAGTGATGTCATATGATATTTCTCTTTCCTGCCTGACTTACTTCACTTAGTATTGTAATCTCTAGGTCCATCCATGTGGCTGCAAATGGCATTATTTCATTCCTTTCATGGCTGAGTAATATTCCATTGTATATATGAATATATGTACCACATCTTCTTTATCCATTCATCTATTCATGGACATTTAGGTTGCTTCCATTTCTTGGCTACTGTAATCAGTGCTGCTATGAACACTGGGGGGCATGTATCTTTTCAGATTAGAATTTTCTCCAGATACATGCCCAGGAGTGGGATTGTTGGATCTTATGGTAACCCTGAGGGTTTTATGGTGATTAAATGAGTTCATGTAGGCAAAGTCCTTAGAATAGCGCTCAGTAGATGTTAGTTGTTACTGCTTTTATTATTATTTTCACTACATATCTACTACAATATCCCCAATGATAATCAAAAATTATTCAATGTACCAAGATCAGTGACGATTAGGAAATCAGGAGTCTGCAGCTGGAATTTAAAACATTCACACGTTTTCTTCCATTTTTAGTTGTTCCCAAACTGCATCCATATTCCAGTAGTAGAAAATTACAAGGGTCACTCTTTCAAAATCATTACTGGCCAGTTTTATGGATGGTTAAAAGTTGATTGTGCTGACACAGGTCTGAGGAAGCATGAAAGATCTTCCCCCCCTTTTCTGTGTTCAGTCTGTCATTAGAAACTGATTATGTGGAAGCAGAAGATCAAATGATACTGATGGAAAAGCTGATGTGGAAAACCCAGGGGACAGCATGAGCAAACATGCTGAAAAACATCATGCTGAGGACCTTAAGGTCAGTGATACAGCTCTTCATCAAGGGATGAAAATAATTCTACTCAGGGAGGCCCGGTTATCCAACTTCCCACAGTTTCAAGGTTGCATAGGGATAGAAAAGTCATCATAATATGAAAATTTTCATGAATTGGCTGTTTTAGCCCCTCGGCCCCCAACATCCCACCCTGCTTACAAGTAGCATCTCTCTGTATGCATTAAATCAACATCTGTGGAAATCAGTCCCACACTGACTGTGGGATGTTTCAAACCTTCCTTCAATGCAACACAAATACAATGCAAGTGGATTGGAAGCAAAATTGCAAAGCTTGCAAAAGATGCAGGATCCATGAAGTCTGAAATAGTGATGTTGATTAACTGCTTAAAATACAGATCAGGTCACTGGAAAAAGTTGGAGCTGTTAGTAATTTCAGAAACATATCAACAAGGATGATGGTGTAACAGATGTTTCATAAGAGAATGACTTGACTATTAAAAGAAAAAGACAAGGCTTTAGAAAACTTGATGAAGCACAAGGACATTTGTTTTTTTTGCAAAAATGACCATCATTATGTACTGCAAAGACGAACACAAAATAAAGGATGTCGTATGAATGTATAATTTTGTTGAAAGAATTAACGGCCAATTCATTCTAAAGATCTAACCTAAATCTCATTATATATAGGCATAGATGCACTTATGTTCATAATTTCAATTTAACTTTTCAAGACAAATTCCAATGACATGAATTTTGTTTGTGTGTTTTACTGTTTACTATGAAAACATGTTCTAGTGTTTAGTGACTTGACTTTTTAAGCAGGCTTTTTTTTTTTTTTTTTTTTTTTTGCTGTACGCAGGCCTCTCACTGCTGTGGCCTTTCCCGTTGCAGAGCACAGGCTCCAGACGTGCAGGCTCAGCAGCCATGGCTCACGGGCCCAGCCGCTCCGCGGCATGTGGGATCTTCCTGGACCAGGGCACGAACCCGTATTCCCTGCATCGGCAGGCGGACTCTCAACCACTGCGCCACCAGGGAAGCCCTTTAAGCAGGCTTTTATTCCTCTCCTGATTACTCTCAGATAATGAGGACCTCTGGTACACATAATCATACTTTTTTTCATGGAGAATACTTGCAGGCATTACAAAATAAAACTTAAGTGCTAAGTGAAAGCTATCCAAAAAAACATTTCTCTTCTCCAAGTAGAGTTCCAGCTAATGAATTTCATGAAGCTAAAGAGACAGTACTGCTCTTTAAGCAGCTACCACATGCCAGGCACTTTACATGCCTAACTTCTAAAACTTACAACCACCCTGCAAAGTTGTTATAACCATCCCCATTTTAGAGACAGGAAAACTGAGACACGGGGTAAGTACCAGTCATTAGTTCCCAGAGCAGGTCATTGGTGGAGAGAGGATTGCAATCCACAGTGAATAAGATTCCTAATGTCCTGAGGAGACAGTATACAGGGGGCTGGATGCTGGAGTTGGTGGGAACCAGTAGTTTCCAGTTCAGTCGCTAATGCAACCCTATTCATTACCAGTCTTCACAAGAAGGAAACTGCGATGTAGTTGCTGGGGATGGGTGTACATCCAGCCTGTCAGGAAGACAGAAGATCCAGAGTTCCAAAGTGGCTCCAGGAATTCTGTTCAACTGGTGCTGCTATAGACAGCTGAAGCGCTTCCAGGCATTCTTACATATTTGCTTGTTGTGGGGTACTCTTTTGAGGGGAAAAGCTGGCTATGTTACTAAATATTTAGTCTCAAGGAGCCAAAAGCAATTCTGACATCAAAATGTTAAAATCCAAAAAGAACTGTGGGAAAGTGGTTACAGGTGCTCCCGGGAACAATGTTTTCCCACTTCTGCATGAAACAGCCTGGCCACAAGTACAAATAATCAACCTTGACTGCATAAAAAGGTCCTTAAAATCCAGTAGGTTTTCCAAGATGTAGCATGTTCCATACACAGGAATTCTTGCAGTATAGATCCTCCTCTTGAGAAGCTGAAGACATTATTATTTGTGGCTACAAATGACAAAAACAAATAATAGCAACGCATGCTAGAAACCTAGATCTTTATCTCTAAAACTACAGATTCATGGGCCGCTGAGCACTTGGCTTTTAAGGACATATTATGCTCTACTTTTTTCCAATAAAAATTAGTATGACTTTCCGCTAATAGCTATTATAGTTCTCTCCTAAGATCTTATTAAATAAAGGTATTCACTAATTCATTAAGCTTTCTGGAGGAAGGCATAGTGAATCTGCAAAGTGTATTTGTTTTGTTCAAGATTTAAACGTCCTATGTTGTTACTCACGGCAACAGAACATTCAACATGAAAGCTATTCCAAAATTTAAATGTTCTGACATTATTTTGATAGTTCAAATCTAATGAGTTCCTAGAATCTAGACTTCAGAACATAATTTAGTAAATTATTCTGGGCTTAAATGATATATTTCTCTGGCTTAAAACCAAACAAAAGTCACAAATCACTATTTTTAAAACCATTCTTATTTGAAAATAATTTTCATATCAAGTACATGGAATGATTTCCTATCTAGACAATTGTATATTAAGAACTATTTTTCAAAAACGCTTGAGAGAGTGTATTTAAAGGTTTCAGATAATTTTTAAAATATTAAGTTAGAAGAAGACCTTAAAAAGCCAAGAATCAGACTTATTTTTAATAGATGTGATTTGTTACAAGGAAGACACAAATTCTTAGCTCGGGATTACCTTACTTATTACATATATCTAGAAGTTTCTCTGAGTTCAAAAGTTCACAGCGACAACTTATAAGGGTCTTAGCTCTGAAGCAAGCCAGAGGAAAGTGCTGCTTTTAATCAACACTCAGCTATAATCCTTATGCTAAAACATCTCTCCAATCGGTGTGATGTAGAGTGCTGTGAGTTCTTACACTGCCAAGACACTTCTAAAAAGTGTGGTTTCCACAGGGTAAATGCAGAAGGGTTACACAAATAACCTGCAGGTACACATATTCCATATTTCTAACTTTTGGAAAGTGTAGCCTTAGAGAAAAAAAAAAACATTGTGCATACATCCTAGAGATAAAGGGAGGAAAATGGTTTATCGTGTTAGACAGAGGCCAGGAAAAACGTGCTTTTCTCCTGGAAGTCTGATAATGTCTTTATTTGAAGGTTGGAGTCCCCAAAGTGAGACTCTAAGCAGATGAGGTGAAAGATGGCAAATGGAGGGGAATTAAAAAGGATTCCATTATGAAGATTAAATATTCCCCCCAAGTCTCCCCTTATATGTTAAAAAACATATTTTTTAAGCCTGAAATTTAATCCTATTTTGGGGTATGGAAGGATTGGAGACAAATACTAAAGTGATGAATATATCTCTTCCTGAAAGATATAAGTCTGTTCCTTCCCTCCTTCTTCTTTCCTCCCTTCCTCCCTTTCTTCTTCCTTCCTGCCACCCATTTATTGAGCATCATGTGTCAGACACAGCCATCGAGCATTCAGCAGTGAACAAGCAAGACAGGCTCACTGCCCTAAGAAAACTCATTTTTTACAATATAGTTCCTTGTGCTATACAGTAGGACCTTGTTTATCTATGCTATATATAGCAGTATGTATCTGTTAATCCCAAACTCCTAATTTATCCCTCCCCCACTTTCCCATCTGGTAGCCATAAGTTTGTTTTCTATGTCTATGAGTCTGTTTCTGGTTTGTAAATAAGTTCATTTGTATCATATTTTAGATTCCACATATAAGTGATATCATATGATATTTGTCTTTCTCTGACTTAACTTCACTTAGTATGATAACCTCTAGGTCCATCCATGTTGCTGCAAATGGCATTATTTCATTCTTTTTTATGATTGAGTAATATTCCATTGTGTTTATGTATATATATACATGCATATTATGTGTATATATATAAATATATATATATATATATCCATACACCACATCTTCTTAAAAGAAATGAGAAAACTCATTTTTAATGCAGCGTCATACAATAGAACTTTCCGTGATAATGGGAATGTTCTATACCTGCATTGTCTGATATGGTAGCCACGAGCAACAAGTGACTATTGAGCCCTTGTAAGGTAGCCAATGCAACTGAGGAACTCAGTTTTAGATTTTATTTCATTTTAATCTGTTACATTGAAATTTAGAGACTTCCCTGGTGGCATAGCGGATAAGACGCCACACTCCCAGTGCAGGGGGCCCAGGTTCGATCCCTGGTCAGGTAACTAGATCCTACATGCATGCCACAACTAAGAGTTTGCGTGCCACAACTAAGGAGCCCATGTGCTGCAACTAAGGAGCTGGTGAGCCGCAACTAAGGAGCCCTCCTGCTACCACTAAGGAGTCAGTGCTCCACAACTAAGGAGCCCGCCTGCCACAACTAAGACCCGGTGCAGCCAAAAAAAAAAACATTTTTTTAAAATAGCCACATGTGGCTAATGGCTACCATGTTGGACAGCACAGTTCCAATGGATTAATCAGACAATAAACAAGTAAATAAGTATATAAAGTATTTTCAGGTTTGGATAAGTGCAATAAAGAAAAACAGCAGGTTGAGGATGACTAGGGGGAGAAGGTTGGACTTTTTAAATTATGGTGGATAAAGAAAGGCCATTTTCTGTAAGACAAAAGGCATCAAGGCACACATAATGTGGGGGAAGAGGATTCCAAGTAGAGGAAATTGCAAGTGCAAAAGGCCTGTGGTGAGAGGGAGTACAGCAGAGAGAGCAGAAAGGTTGGTGTGGAGGAGAACAGGCATGAGTTTGAGGAGACCAAGTCTGAGATGCAGGTGGAGGGCTGTGGGTGCATGGCCTTATGGCCCATGGAAAGGAGTTCGGAGTTTACTTTGATGTGGAGGGAAGCCAGCAAACGGTTCCAACTGGAGAGTATCATGAGCTAATTTATATTTAATGAGAGCCGACGACCAGCTGGTTGGAGACTGGACTGCAGAAGTGGAAGAGTGGAAACAGCAGTCAGGAGGGAATCATGTAGTCAGGCCTGATGCTCCAGTGGCTTGGCTAGGACCACGCCAGCGCCAGACTCCAGTGTAGCAGGAGGGTGGAGCCAACAGGCCTTGGTGATGGATGATGGGTGGTGAGAGTATATGTGTGTGAGAGAAAGGAAAGGAAGAGATCAAGGAGGACGATTCCAAAGAGAGTTGTAGAGCTAATCCCAGCATCACCAGACTCTGGGGAGGGAGTGCCATTTGAACCCTTGAACAGTGTGAGAAAAAATGGTGCTCAAACTCCCAGGAGCAGTCAAACCATAAATGCCTTTATCAATATGTCAGGAAGCCTGTGTGTGTGTGTGCGTATGTGTGTGTGTAAAATTTTAAGTAAAATGTGCCCAATTATTTCAGTCCAGTCATAAAGAACTTCTTTAACTTTAGGCATATAAACTGTGTAATCACATTTTAAAAAGGAAGCCAACTCTTGCAACATCTATTGTTGCCAAAATACATTTTGGCATAATATTAAACACAATCTACATATATTTAAACATGCATAAATGCCACCCACCTTCAAAACCAGTTATTCTAAACCATAATCATATGCTATCTAGTAGGAGAGTTGGGGTACAAACCACTTAAATCTCTCATTACTGTGTTGTTTTCAAGTGTTTAACCCTGGAATTGACAACATATGTTCCCTGACATGTCCATTGGTGTGTTATGCACAGAAAAGCCCTAGAGGGGCCTCATAGATACAATGGTGTCACTGTATGTATGCATTTAACTAAAATTCAACTCTACAGTGAGAGGGAAAAAGAAAGGAGAGCAATTGACATAGCGTGAGAAATTCCACTCCCGATTCCCCTCTACGAATCTAGGCCTGATAATGAACATGAGACTCAAGACAGGAAATTAGCTGTTCCACCCATTGATTTGGTTCCCATTTATTTCATGCTGTGGGGATCTTACCATGTCAGGTGCCCTTCTCGTGTTACTTTTTCCTATAATGTGGCCCTACATCATCTGATGTGCAGAGACAAAGCAGTGTCTCCAACGTTGGAGGAAAAACTGACAGCACTGGGCCTATGGGAAGGTGGATTTTAAGGGCAATTTAATGGGCATTCAAGGGTCATTCTGACTAGACATAATTTCTGCCTCATGCCGTGAGTTTATAACCTAATCACCTTTTAGAATGGGGCTTCACTCTATACCATTATTGGCAGAGAGTTGCTTCAACTTTACTCAGAAGGAAAATCATGAAGGATCTTAATATGACTATCTCTCGGTTTGAAAGAACTTGAAAATCAAGCTTTCTCAAGATTTTTTTTTAGGGGAGGCCATCCTATATATGAAGGGCATTGACACAAACAAGAGAGAATATAGAAATTTTGAGGGGTCTTACCTAATAAATTTATGGCCTATGAAACGCTGTTTTAATGAGTTGAGTTTGTTGTGTGTTTATTTATATAACCTGTGGAGAAGTAACAGGAAAGTCCTTGCATGGAATTTGCTTACCTCTCTAGAAATGTCTATGGTATGAGGCTAAACTCTTGAACAAAGAATGTATGTACCCGCCTCACACACGAACTTTTATTCTACTAAAGATTTACGTGATCTCAAAACCCAAACATTCCTTTGGAACATAAAACCAGAATTTATATCCTGGCACTTGCAAATTTTGGCGTGATGCCTAGAAAAACAAACATGTTTTCTTTAATTAGCCCTAAAGGAAAAGAAATACAACTGGAAATTAATATTGTTGGTTTTAAAATGCAATAGAAAACATGGTTCATAAACTCCAAAGGAAATCTGAATTTGTCCTATGCTTTACTCTGAAAAAAGAAAAACAAGTATAAAAATAAATAAAAGGCCAGTTGATCTGCTTTAAAAGGGATGTTTCATTTACTGTTTTTGATTAGTTTGTGTTTTTGCTCATGTTTAAACTCCTACTAGGCTGATCATTGAAAATATCATATAACCCTAGTCATATAATGTTAACATGATTATTTCACTATATATCTGCTCCAAGACAATCAGCTCCGTCAGGGCAACTTTCCTTTCAATTGCCCTTGCTGAAAAGTTGCATAAACATCCAAGACCAGTTAATTCTTTCCATGGGCTTTAAGCCTCATTGACATGCAGATGAGAGCCTGATCAAATGACAAGCCTGGGAGCCTAGTGCTATGAATGAGTTTACCCGCACAGAAATGATGGGGACTCCAGCCTCCAGGCCCAGAGGAGGATGCAGCAAGAATTCTCTCTGCTCTCATCAGAGCCTCTCTGGAAGACCAGTGTCTCTTGTAAAGAATATTAACTACACACAATTCTCAGAACGTTCTTCCTTGAACATAACAAAACATGCAACAAGTAGAAATGGGAAGGAAATTCTAGCCTGTGCCTTAACGAAATGAAATGGCCAGCTTTCTGAAATCGAAAGATTAACGTGAATCAAGAAAGTGCAAACTCAAATGTCTATTAGGCAGGGCAGGTCACGTATATGAGTCAGCTAGAAAGCCTGACTTCTATACTCCAACAGGGGTAGGGTCTGGCTGGGTCAATCTGGTTTCCAACTACATCCTAGCATCCTGCCCCATAGCTGAGACACAGTACATGCTCAATACATATGCATTAAATAAGTTAATAAACGTTGTCACCAAGTAGCTGTGTAATTTGGGCAAATCACTGTCTCTAGGGGAGCCCCTCTTTTCTTCGCTCCAAAATATGGTAGTTGGCTCATACCAGTGGTTTTCACACTGGTTCAGCCTCACCTCAACCCCATCTTGGGCCCTCTGTACTTTTCCTGCTTTAACACCAGCAGCTGTCTTTCCCACCCAGTTACCTTATAACTGTTATAACTATTTTAAGCTTTTGGTTGAAAAGTACACAAATCATAATTGCACAGCTTAATGGATTTTCACAAACTGAGTGCATCTCCCTCTTACCCCTTATCAATCACTGCCCGCCCCAACCCTAGCTAACCACTGTCCTGCATTCTAACACAATAGATTGGTTAGCCTTGCTGACTTTATATAAATGGAATCACAAAGTATGCACTCTTGTGTCTGGTTTCTTTTGCTCAACAAGGTGTTTGGAATGTTCATCCATACTGTTGTGTATAACTGTTAATTCCTTCCAGCTCTAAAATTCTACTGATACTAACTACTAACCCAATACACAAGAAAAAACTACTTTGGCAAACATCCAGGGCAATATAACTGATCACAGTAATAAACAGAACCATAAGCAGATAGAGCCTAGGCAATATCATCTTTGTCTCTATGTGTGTTAAAGGATTTCCCATGTAGTTGGGGTTCTGTAGCCACAGGGCATGAGGAACTGGAAGCTGGTGATGATTCCAGAACTGTTCTAGATAAAGTTCCCAAGAGTCTACAGTTCTATTAACTGTTCAGTTACAGCCACAGCATATCAACTATGGTTAACCATATACTTACCTGTAAAGCAAAGTGTAAAGTGGATAGCCTGTAACTCAACTGCATGAAGGTAACAAAAGGAAATATTTGTTGAAAAATGGACTAATATCCTCTCTTCAAGGAACTCAATGGTCCTTGTGGGCATTTGCCCACAATGATTTTTTTCTTGGCTTATAACTATGAGGATTAAAAAGCCCAATTTTTTCTTTTTTGCCCCCAAAATGAAACTTTTATTTATTTATTTTTTATATACCTCTTTATTGGAGTGTAATTGCTTTACAATGTTGTGTTAGTTTCTGCTGGGCAACAAAGTAAATCAGCTATATGATTACATATATCTCGGAAGCTAAGCAGGGTCAGGCCTGGTAAGTACTTGGACGAGAGCCTGATTCTTTTTACAAGGTTCGTAGTGGGCAAGAAAAAGCTATCTGGAGAGACGGAGGAATAGGCAGACACAGAGGATTTAAAGGGCAGTGAAACTACTCTGTATGATGCTGGAATGGTGGATACAGGCCATTATACATTTGTACAAACCCATAAACTGTAGGACACCAAAAGCGAACCCTAAGGTAAACTGTGGACTTTGGGTGGTAATGATATGCAAATATAGGGTCATCAATTTTAACAAATGCACAACTCTGGTGAGGGATGCTGATAATGGGGGAGGCTGTGCAGCTATGGGGGCAGGAAGTCTACAGGAAATCTCTGTATCTTCCTCTCAATTTTGCTGTGAATCAAAAATTGCTCTAGGGCTTCCCTGGTGGCGCAGTGGTTGAGTCTGCCTGCCGATGCAGGGGACACGGGTTTGTGCCCCGGTCCGGGAAGATCCCACATGCTGCGGAGCGGCTGGGCCCGTGAGCCATGGCCGCTGAGCCTGCGCGTCCGGAGCCTGTGCTCCGCAACGGGAGAGGCCACAACAGTGGGAGGCGCGCGTACCGCAAAAAAAAAAAAAAAAAAAAAAAGTTGCTCTAAAAATAACGTCTATTAAAAATATTGTGGAAAGTGGGAGAATTGACAAATTTCCAGGATCTTCCCATAAATCATACAATTTCTGAAATATTAATATTTATAATAATAATTTATACAGTTGTAGCATGAGGAAGGTTGAGAGTCTATGTTTATTAGACAGCTCTTCCCATGAACTTTTACAATAATACCATTTCAAACAAAACTGTTTCTAGCACTTCTCTTTTCATAAGATGAAAATATAAATCTTTGTGATAGTTCCAGTGTCTCTGAAATCTCAAAAATTGTTTTAGGTGTAAAAGACATCCTGGTAACTGATTTTATTTTATTTTCCTGCATGTAAGTTCTGAATTTGGGAAGGCAAAATTCAAAAGGTTTTCAGAGAAAGTGTAGGCACTTCACTGAGCTAGGATCATGGATGACTTTCAGACAATATTTGATAACAAGGTAACAAGAAAACATTTAAAAATAATCAGAAATGATAAATAAAACTAAAAAGAAACTTAGTTCTTTCATAAGTTTGAAATTTTTGCCTTTTTTTCTTAATAATCAAAGATATAAGGTCAAAATAAAGCACTTGCTTAAAAAGTTTTTGCTATCTAGAAAAATAATGAAAAAGTAAATAATAATCTTTGATTTTGTATATAAGAGCGTTAATTAGTAAACTAAAGAAACAAGGCCATCAAATTGAGCAAACTTTTTAAGATTTTAACAATTCTCATACCTTGTTTTCAGACACAGGTATTATAAACCAGGTAAAGTAAAATAATATTTACTTTCCAAGTTCGGTTCTTTAGAACAGAGGACTTAGGAGGTCTGTGAGGTCAAATCTTATCTCAAAATAATGGTATATGTTCTTTATACTAATATGCAATGCATTAATATCAAATCAATAAATGTAAAAGCTATCTGAAATTTTTAAAAGGTTAAACAACTTTTAAAAACCTCCAAGAACCTTTTCTGTAGGGAGGAACTATTTTCTCATCCTTATATAGAACCATGAAGAAAGGTTTCTAATGTTTATGATCCCACAAAATATTGTAAATTTAAAAAAAATCACTATAATTCCATATTTACAATCTGTCCTTCAGTAAGAGAAGTAGAAAGCTCAGTAATCAGAGAAGATAACTTAGCAAAAAATTGGATCTTAATCCTATTAATAAGAGCCCAATAGAAATTCCAATAATTTAAAAGAAGCTATTCAATCTATGGATGTTTTAAAAAAGACATCTTAATAAAAAACACAGTTTTAAAAAATCACTGGAAACTTTGTGAAGCCCTTTGAGATTTTTATGCAAGCAGTGGTGTAATCTTCTTTGACAACAGTGTAGAACTGGTTATACAAGGAACTCATTTTTCTGGAAGGGATTAGATAAAATCCGATAAGAGGAGCAGAGACAAAAAGGTAGTACGTGACTTTCATAGAAATTACCACATGTACCAACTTAATACATTTGGGAAAACATCATAAACAAACACTGAGCATCCAAGATTTTGAAGACTGCACTTTGCCAATCGTTCATAAGGCTTGTTGCTTCCAACACAGCCATTAGATGAATCAGACATGCTGGCCTCCTAGAGGATATGAGTGGGTGAGATCACAGTACCTTGCTTTTTGGGAAACAAGAGGTCATCATTGCTATAAATCCTTCCTTTTGAGCAAGGGCATCATCTGGCCCTCTGGTATAAAGCCCACATACTGTATATGTATATATAAACCAAACTCCTTTGGTTTGGGATAGGGTTAGCCACATTTGCTAAGCAGCCAGCCTTCCCCGATGAGGTCAGTACAACCATCCCAGTTAGAGAGCTGGGTCCAAACACAGACAGAGGTGTTACATGCTGCTGATTAGTACCCTTGGTTCAGGCCTGTCTAAGTCCTAATGACATTAAACACAAAACAAAAAAGCTGCTTACTGGCTATGCCAAGTACACAACCACTACAGACGAAATGTCTTTAATCAGTCCACATTCTTAATTTTCCTCTGGAATCAAAAAGCACATCTATTAATGGGGGAAAAGATGTAAAATGAGGAGAGAGGACACCACAAAACAAACCTTAGGGCAACAAAAGCATGAAAAAGGATAATACTTTCATATCCAAGAGAACACAACAGTACATATGCTGAATCTATAGAAAAATGTTGGAGGTATAGCAGAGGTAAAATAAGATCTGGGTTACAGTAACTGATGCAATAGACACATAGTTAGTGTTTCTAAAAAAGCTCTTTAGGATTAAAGAAAGTAAACAGCACTCAACACTATAAGCAAGAATACTGAATTTGTTAGTTATTACATTGTCTTTGGTGTTCTGGCTTTAGTTAATCCTCAAGAAATCCCTCAGCACCACCCCAATCTATTCTCCTATTCTCCTTACTTCATTGTGCTGCTCTCATCTCCTCCCTTCTTTTCAACCCACCTTCTCATCTGGGACCTACCTTTTTGTCAGGCTTTCCCAGGAAGTAGTGTGACACTGGTTTGGAGACCTGTCTCATGACCCCATCATACACATTATGTGATCTCTGGCTTAGTTGCACACATAAGCACAAAAAAACTAAAATAACATGGTTTTTGCCCCCAAACCCTTGCAATTAAGGTTGGTCAATGATGAGCTGTGAGTCAGAGTCTGAGCTAAAACACAGAAAGATGACTTATAAGACTTTCTTAGTAATCCACAATGATTCAGGCAAAACTCTTTAATCGTTGTAAACACTTTGTGAGGCATTATTCTTTGTGCACAAAAGAAATGCACAAATCTAAACTGTAGCATCTATTTAGTGTATACTGAAATAAAATAATAATATTAAAAATTTTGTCATCCCAATTAAAAAAATATATTAGCTGAAACTAATTCTGGGAAACTGAATTAAGAAAAAAGAAGAAACTATCTCTATATTTGAAGGGGATTTACACAATTACCTCTCATATTTCTTTCCTCTAAAACATAAAAATCGGCAAACCTATTTATGTATTTGCAAGTCTTTTCAGGTGGGATGGACCCCTGAATTCAGGTATTGCCTGCTTAACTTATTCCAAATGTAGAAATGTGCCATGACCAAGAAAATGCAATTCTTGAAATAAATCTGTACAGAATAAACTTTTATTAAAGTTGAATGAAACATTGAGATTTTCCCTGCCATTAGATCCTTTCCATAATTTCCTAACTTAAGAGCTTACTGAGTGTCTACCCAGTATGAGAAAATTGTAATATCCACATGGGGAGAAATATAAGACAGTGGCTCTTTCTAAAGAACATTCAGCTGATGGGGGAGCAAAGGGCTGTGGAAGTTCGGAGGTGATCTACAGGCTGGCCAGGAAGGGCCGTGACAGGGAGACAAACAGGACAGTCACAGGCAAGGCAGAGTTTCATCAGAAGTATTCCAGCTCAATGAAGCACCATAGGTTTAGGGAATAAATGGTACACTTAGTGGCTACAGTAGGATGCCTCATGGGAAGGTAGAGCAGAGGAGATTAGAGAAAGTGAGGTATGACAAGTCTGAAGAGACCCTGCCTGCCAGGTCCTTGACCCCTCAGAAACACAAGTAGCACTAGGACGTTTTCTCTAAAGAGAGGAAATTACAGCAGGAAAAAAAAAAAAATTAAAGAAATACATAGTTCAAAATACAGAAATGAGTTATTTTGCTTAAGAGAATTCTCTTTCTTGTCAAGAAAGACCTAACATGCTACCATTACTTTTTCAAATTTGACTTATTTAAGGAAAAACCTTAGAACTTTGTAATACATTAGAACAGTGTTAGTAGGAAGAAAATCATATCTATATTCATTTTTTGGTTGTAAAGCGAATTGTTGGCGGTTTTAATACCTTTTTGATATACTGTCAGTGTACTCACTAGAATCTCACGGGAAGCCTTAAAAAAGTTGCTCTCAAGCTCCAACCCTCAGAGACTCTGATTCTGGGACTGGAGCCGGAGCATCAGTATTTTTAAAGACTCCTCAAGTAATTTTAAAGTCTGACCAGAGCTGAGAATTACTGTGCTAAATAAATATTTTGAGATGAGACAAATAAATAATTTGGGTTTTTGATGGAGGGAGCAACTGAGGTACACTCTACTCATAATTACTGGTGATGGATAATTCAGAGTGGTGGCTTCATATGACATTTTCATTATCAGAGAAAAACTGGTGACAGGAAATAGCTAAGCCACTTTTTCATTGAAATAGTGAAAAACATCATGCTGGGTTATTATCTTAAATAAATCCATTAAATTTATATCATAAGGGAAAAGTTTTAGCTATAATTGTGGCTATGAACTGGAGTAAAGACTGAATCAAGTGGACATAATTTTTCTTTTCTGACAAAATTATACAGCAGTTCAGCCTAAGCTAGAGCTATTATTTCAAAGAATACTCAAAAAAGTCATCAATGTTCCCAAGTGTTTCTCTTACCCTTTGATTCTAAAGTAATTCTTATATGAAACATCTACTTATGTCCTCATCCATTTTTGTTCTCTCATTTTAAATTGTTCGTTGGTCTCACTCTGCCGGCTCCTCTTCTATCGACGGATTTATATGTGATTCAGGCAGTTTTCCAACATCAGTCTTTTTTGAATTAATGAATTCTTGCAATCAATTTGTTTTGTTATATGGATTGGATGTGCACCATATTTTTCGCATTCCATTTTTTGGCATTAAATTGTTGTAAGCATCTTACAATCAGTCCAAAACTGATTAATAAAAACATTAGCTGGATGAGGGTTTAGAAGGCTACTTTTAAAACCAGTAATTTCATCAGTAACTTATTTTCCTCTTATGACAGCTTACCTTGTAACCAAACTGTGAGGACTCAGACAATGAAGACTCTTGTTATCACAACACTTATTTAAGAACATCAGGTAATGAACAACAGTAGTTCTCTAGACCATAATGTTCCAGAAAGTGAAAGCCAGGTTTATAAATCTTTTTTCCCTTTAATGAACAAAGATATCTTAACAAATAAAAAGGCATAAACTTTATAAACAGTTATTTCTATGTCCCACATTTCTTGAAGGAACATATTAAATACTTGGAAAATTAAAATTTTTCTATTTGTATACCAATTGTTAATATATTTTGAATGAAAGATATATGTCCCTCAGAATCTGAAATAATGGGGGAATCTCAGAAATTTGAGAAAAATATAAATAGAGTCAATATTTGTTGTATTTTTTACATTTGAAAATCACTTTTAATTTAAGAAGTAAAGACAAAATACATATAATTTGCTTTGCTCATAATATGCTTGGTTATGTTGAATACTCAAAGTATGAGAAAAAGGGGAAGTAGGAAGGGAAACATTTTTATTTTTAGTTTTTTAATCAAAATGGCACCAGAGGAAAAATCAGGATGAATGTTTTCCAAATTCAAACTCTTCCTCCCACAAAGAACTTCACAGTTCTATTTTAGATGAAAAGGCATTAGGTATTTCTTTTCACAATATTCTACAAATATGATACAAACAGAAATGTCTGAATATAGAGCTCATCATTCCATGGTGTCACATTGAATGTGTTATTTTACTTAAAAATGTAAAGCATTTCTAGAAATTGATAACTTAATTGATAACTAGAAATTGATAATCAGAAGGGAGACAAAGGAAAATCAATATTTATTTTTTTTCAAATTGAGGATATCTACACATATGTGAAAGTACCAAGGACTTTCAAGTTACCTGGAGAAACAAAATATCCTTACATGGCTAGGCTTATGATTTTAGCATGCTCTACACATGTGCACACATGTGCACACACACACACAAACACACACTATTGTTATCTTTGCAGTCTGTCCTCAAGCACAGAAGTCTGTCAAGAGACAAAAAAAAAAAAAAAATCATTCCCTAAAGCACTCCTACAACCAAAGAAAGCAGAGCTGGTAAGCAGATGTTCTTTGCGGTAAAGATGCTATGATGACCACTTTATCCCAGCAAGCTTTGAAAAGCATTTCTCACACAGACCTTCCAGAAAGCTGTAATATATTACGGATGACAAAGAATTCATAGTCTATCTTTTCAAATAATCTGTGAGTAAAATGAAGAAAGTTCAACAACTTTGGCTTCCTGTAGGTCCTACTGAAGTGTCTGTCTTTTGCTCCAGCTGCATTAAAACATTGAGTTATCTCTAATCTAATGATAAAAATTAGCTCACTCACATCTGGGAATCATTCCTGCAAAGCTTACCTCAAACTGTGTTCTAATTATTTGGTAATATTGTTAATGTGATTTAAAAAAAAAACCTACACGATCCATTGACAACTGCTTTCACTGTATCCATAATTATATCCATATAATTAGTGCCTCTCAACAATCCCACAGTTCATATGTATCTCAGTAATCAATATTATTACTTTCTTTGTGGCTACTAAAAGGTTTTAGAATCGACTTCTCAGCTTTATGCTACTATGGACTGGACATGTCAAAAACAGATCAAATAGATCATTTCAACTCTACCTCATTTACCCAAATCCCAGGAAGCTATCAGATAAGCAGATAAGAATGTGAAAGTCCTATTATTCAGTGGCTAGCAGGAAGATGTGTATTTAAGTGTCTACTAATTCAGCTGTCTCTGAGATTATCTCTAATAATTTTAGAGTTCTAAAACTCTCTTAGTCCATGAATCTATGCTTTACAGAAGACAGAAGTTGAGTTCATTGGTCAAACTGCCTCCTACTTGAATGAAGAGAAAAGAGGAAGTTTTATTTTGACTCTGGAAAAATCATCAGCTATTTGAGACAAACTCTATACCCTCATCTTTAACACTGGAATCCTACTTTTAGCCTCTTCTAGTGATGTTAAGGAGCTTAGAAAATATAAATTCACATAAAGCAAATCATGGGATAAATGAAATACATTTTTAAGTTTTAAAAAAGTCTTTGAGAGGATGAATTCTAAAGAGCTACAAAAATACTACCAAACCATACAGTGTAAGCCATTCTATTGGATGTCCAAAAGTCACAGGAACATGATTTTCTTAAATCTCTAACACTTCCAGAAAGAGCTGTAGCTATGGGCTGCAGTGGACCATCTCAAGGAAGGAAATCATTAGAAGGCATGCTTTCCTGGAGGGCAGGTCTAGATCATATTCATCTTTGTATCCCCCATATCACCTATCATGATGTTTTGCATGTAATGGAAACTTAGTATGTCCACTGATTGAATATATTCCTAAAATGTTCTGCTATCAGACAGAATTTCAGAGAATGGCAGCCCTCTACTCTATTCCCTCTTCCTTTGTTCCCTGTCACCTCCATTCATCCTATTACCGTTATAAAACTATACCAAAACCCCTGGATCCAGACATTGAGCAATATTATAATCCACGAGGGATAAGATATGGTCATGTTATACCACAAATGGAGGATGGGAATAACACCGGACAGAGACCATCAGAGAAGGGTCTCAGGCAAGGATGTATCACTTATATCACCAACATCCTGTGTAAGACTGGGTGAGTCAACTCCTCTCCAAGCCACAGAAGAAAAAAAAAAAAAAAAAGGAATAGGATAGTTCACTTTGGTTCTTCTACTTCTGTAACTAATCTATGATAAACAGTGCCCAATCCACAGACCTAGGGCTGCCTTGGACTCTTCAGGACTTTACATATATCTCATGAAGCAGGTATGAAAAAAAGAAAAAAACAAAACAAAACAGTAATCTTATTATGTTTATAAGTTTTATTATGTTTATATGTTAAACTTATGTTTAAAAGTAAGAAACATTAAGTTCTTTGAAAGAACTAAATGGCATTATAATTAAGAAACACGAGGGCACTCTAATCAACCTACAACAAATTTGATATTATCATTTTTTGAAAGATAAATTGTCACGGTCCTTTTGGTGACAATACTAGTGAATTCTGGTATCTGCCCATGGCCAGGTTGGTTATTCTTGTCATATAAAATTTCAAGTGGTGTTCAGTATACAGCCTGAAGGGGCTGCATTCTTCACCTTGCCTGGTACACATGTCCATAATTCTTCAAGACAAAGACGCATTTGGTGGAATGTGTATCTTTACTATTTGCTAAGCTGACAGCATTTTATCCCATTCCTTTCTGGGCCTTATAACTAAGCCAAGGATTTTGTGTCCCATCTTTATGATGAAATGCAAATTTCCTATTAACAGCAACTACTTCAATTCAAAAGATTGAGGGTAATGGTACTTAAAAACATTTGCAATTGGTTAAATTTAGGGAGCTGAGAAAGTATAAAGAAAAGTTTTGAAAATATAGAATAAAAATTTTTAACTCAAAAGATCAATTATTTGCTTTAAATTCCAAACTTCAGTTGTTACTTCTGAAACTACAAAACAAGCATTCCAAGAAATGCTGTACTTGTACTTCCGCACCTTCCAGTGAAACACATTTTCAGTGGTTGCTTATACAAGAAATGTTGGTATTTTCCAATTGTTTTCTGACTTCATGCATCATCTGGACTTTCTTTCCTCATTTCCCTACAGCCCAAAGCTTTCTCTTATCTGAAGCCATTGTTGCTGGACATGAAAAATGGACTCTAGTACAACTAATTCCATCAAATGAGGGAAAAACCTAAGTCTCAATTATGAAACAATTAATTATAAAATCATTAGGTAGAATTATTATACTTGAAGCTGTACTTCTTCATTAAAAATTCTCTCAGTTTATTTTAAGCTATATTTGTGATCTGTGATATCCTCACTCTACCTTTATACAGCAAGTGTCTCTAAATAATTGACTCATTTAGTCGACAATTACTCATGGATTGCAAATTATATGCCAGGCATTGATCTATGCTCTGCAGTTATGGTACTGAATAAAACCCAAATTTTCTGCACTCATGTAGCTTATTTTTTCTTTTTTTTTTTTTTTTTTTGATTTTTAAAAAGCGATTTAAAATTTCCTGCCTTAAGGGTAATGTAGCTTACATTTTGATACGGGAGAAGGACAACAAACAATACATAACTTCAGTTGAGACTGGTCCTAGGAAGATAAATAGAGCAGGTGAGGCTGACAGTCACAGGGTTGTCCTATTTTTCTGGTAAGATGACACTTGGGTAAAGGTGTCTGAAAAAACGAGAAAGAAACCCATCCTGGCCTTAGACGTTGGCCACATTATCCACTGTAGCTTGGTCATCACCAGAGCTGATATTTTCATCCCTCTCTAACTATGGTTTCTCATCTGAAGAACCACAGAGCAATGGCTCTCAGTCTGGGGTGATCTTACCCCTAGAGGACACTGGGCAACGTCTGGACATTTCTAACTGTCACATGCGGGAGGAGGTTGCTACCCACATGGCAGTCGGTAGAGGCCAGAGATGCTGCCAAGTATCTTTCAATGCACAGGCACAGCCCACATAGCAATAAATGATCTGGCCCCAAATGTCAGTAGAACCAAGGATGAGAAGCCCTGTCGTAGAGGATGAAGCATGCTTGGCCTCTCCCAAACAGTCAATACCTACCAAAGAGAAAACAAAAAAAAAAAGGGCATATCATTTTTAAAGAGTATCTATGCAGAGCTTACTTACAAAACACTTTCAGTGACTCATTAAAGGAAGATACGATTACTAATATTTTATTTCAGTTTAAGTAACTGCTTACATATAAAAGTCATCTGTTCCTTCAAATATCCTGTAATTAAAACTTGCGCTAATTTCAAGTCTCCAGTGAAAATCACTGAATTAGGAAAAAAATGTAATGATATGTCGCTGCTTGAGTGAAAGGTTTCAGACAGTACTGATTGTTAGGAGGACAGTGAGATGAAGAGGGAACATGAGAAGACTACTTGGCTGGCAAGAGTTAAACTCCGTAAGTGAATATTTAGCTATCCACATCTAAGAGGCGAGCAGAAAATAATACTTGGTTGATTTAGTTTGACAGCTAAGTACCTAAGTAGGTTTCAACATTAAAATGTTCAGTTTTTATTGTGTCATCAGAAAACTGGTTGGTATGAAGGACGTGAACATATTTGTTAAAACCACTCTAAGATGCCATCTGCCACGGGATCTTTTCCAATGCAAGTGTAATCACAAGTTTAGGAGGAAAGGAAGAAAACGACATTCTATTTTGTCCTTAAGGCAAATATAGAGATAGAGTTTCACATAACAATTGCAAAAATCCCCTATACATCTCTAAGATAGGAACAATATATCTTAAACATTCTGCCACTAGAAAAAGAGCATTGCCTGCTTATCACGCTGTCACCATGAAAACAAGTGACAAACAAAGAAGCTAACATTGTGGAATGCATTATACACACACTGCTGAGTGAAGAAGACAGTTGGGAGGACACAGGCTGTATTAAGGGCATGGGTTTGGGGCCAGGGGTTGAGTCCTTTCACCACCAATGACCTGAAGAATAACCACGGCAAGTTCCTTAGCCTCTCTATAAGCTCCACTTTCTTCATCTGTAAATTGGGGATAATGGTCATCAAAGTGCCCCCTGGAACTGCCATGAGAATTAAGTGAGACAATGACTGGGGTACTTGCACTTCACTGGGGCACTCCATAAGGATTCCATAATGACTGACAGCATTATTGATACAACTAGCTGCATCTGGACTGAAATGATCCTGCCTTTTCTTAGCACCCAAATCCATATCCAGTGATCTGGATCATGTGAGAAATGCCAGCTCTTTGCTTGCCAGAGGTCACTGGATGCTTGCAGTTGCCATTCCCATAGACATTACCTGAGGACCTGAGCACTGGGGGGCAGTGACTCCCATGGCGGGGGACACAGAGTCGTGTTGATTCCATTCTTCCATTCTCCAAACCACCCAGCTGAGTCTTCTCTACCCTCAGACTGAGTACTTGGAAAATAAGACAACAGTGGATCAGCCACTGAGGAGAGGAGTAGGAGAAAAGGAGAAACCAAAAAATTATAACTTGGAGTGTATTAATCTTGATGGCTAGCAATCAATATCCTGATTACTGTGAGAACATGCAGCTAATGGAGGAGCTGTGAGAACACAGCTAAAACGCAAAACATCCCATGCCTCACCATCCATGGAAGTTCTACTCTCCTAGAGAAAGAGGTGGCTAGATGACAAAAAGCATATTGTACTTAAATTTGCTAGAGAAACTTTCCTAAAGTTTATTTTATACTCCCTTAATTTTTGTTTCTACGACATAATCAAGAAGTAAATTTACGAGAGACGAAGGATTTTAGAAACAGGTAAATTCATCATGGGATACTGTTTATTTTATGTGCTAGCTATTCCCACGACACCCTAAGTACCTCCTATGCAGTATTTCCAAGATACTGGGGTGGATTTCACATGGCGCACCTGCCTCAAAATAATGCAGTTTCCTACAGAACTCCAAGAGACAAAGGCTCTTACTGCTCTTCTGAGGAGGCATCAGACAGACCAAAGTTTTAAACAGTGACAAGAGGCATAGACAATCCTACAGTTTTCCAAATAAAAGTGTTAAAAAACCTGCAGGCTCATTGCACTTGCCTGAATTTAGGCAGATTTCATTTAAAACTTGGGACTGGGTTCATTTCCAAAAGATTAATAAACCTGAATCTTTAAATGGTTTGCCTTCTTAAAATACTAAACAGTCGACAACCTTACCAAACTGGGTAATAGATGGCTTCTATGTTTAAGGTACCATAAAACTATACAAAATGAGCATTCCTATGAATAATGTCGATTTTACATTTCAGAGTATGCACTACCACCTTTTATGCATTACGTAGAAAATGCCAATGACTAAGGTAACCAATTCATTTACTGACCATGGAACGTTACCCTGACGACTGAAAATAAGTTTCAAAATCTTCATCGAGGCCAGGGAATTGAGACTGCTCAACCTGTAAGGTCTGTACACTTCTCTTTCAACACTTTAAAAAAGGTACCCTGTCAGGTTTTTTTTTTTTTTTTTTTGCAGTACGCGGGCCTCTCACTGTTGTGGCCTCTCCCGTTGCGGAGCACAGGCTCCGGACGCACAGGCTCAGTGGCCATGGCTCACGGGCCCAGCTGCTCCGCGGCACGTGGGATCTTCCCAGACCAGGGCACGAACCCGTGTCCCCTGCATCGGCAGGCGGACTCTCAACCACTGAGCCACCAGGGAAGCCCCCCTGTCAGTTTTAAGGGAGACAAGGTGCTGATTATCCTCACTAGTTAGCCAAGACATAAAGTAGAAATTTCTGGCACCAGAGAATCTAACTTTAACTATGTCCTTCCTTATGGCAGAGCAGCCTCTTGGGGTTGAAAGAAAGGGAGGGGTTTCAGACCAAAAGTGCATTAAAAATAGTTTTCTTCCCTCTCAGTCCATGATCGCTTGATTCAATTTATGAATGCCTAATCTCTATTTAAGCTTAAATCCTAAAGTACTAAAGCTAATTTATGAAAGCTCTCGTCAGAAGCCTGAAAATCAGCTTAATAAACAGGTATTACTCACCATCAGCAAGTGCCTAATAAATTTGTCTAGACACAGGTGACGAGGCAGTAAAATTTACTCTAAAATTCCCATGGACTTGTGGAATCCTGTGGTTCTCTCGAATAATGAAATATAAGGGCTCACATATTTTAATACAAAGGGTCATTGAAATGATGGTTTATGTTTGTAGCACTAAGTAATAGTAAATATTGAGGACACTAAGCACAATTGACAAAGTTGAATACGTTAAGGGCAGATCAACTTTCTAAATTACTTTCATAGCTGCTGTAAATATTTTGAGAAACATTCCCTTGCTTCAAGGTGTCAACACTTCGAATCACTGGTCTTTTACTTGGTGATTCTTAGAATTTATTGATGAAGGAGAGGAACAGAAGCTTCCCTGGTGAGGGAAGGGAGAGGTTTGTGTCGGGGAGGCGCTGGAATATTTCATCACTCCCTCCACTAATTCCCATTCTCACCCCCCATTTAATTCTTACCAGGTCTTCTAGTCCAAATGAGAGGAAAACTGGATGCTTCTCTGTATTCACATACACAGTCAAGGAACCACACTACAGAGTACTATTTACATATGGCTTCTCGGTATTTAAAGTAACTCAACTGCAGCTTGACTCCTCAACACCCATCACATGTTCGAGAAGCACGGCAGAATTCCTGTGTTCTCTACTGAACAACCGAAATGACACTCAACACATGGAAAAAAACACCTCAGGTGCAACAGGGAAAAGAATCTCCCCACTGTTTCCAACTCTTAAGTAGGCTTCGTACAGCAACTTTTTCTGAACTGCTTGTACGGGCAATTTACGAGCTCCTGATTACTATAACATATTGTGCTCTTAAAAGGAAAAAGGTAATAGGAGTTTGGCTCCTTGTTGGCATTCCATTTTTTATAAGATGATTATATTGTCGTCAAGCTGGGTTGAGTCTGAAATTAATATAATTAACCTCCTGCTCAGCTACATGCGTTTATTTTCCATTTTCATTCATCTTTTCTCTCTGCCCCTGCAGACAGACTTGGAGAGGAACGTAACCTGTGTTCAGTGGTCTAACACTCATTGTTAGTTCCCAGACTTCTGTTCTAGAAGCCAGTATCAGTCGAATGTGAAAACAACTTGAGAAATCACAAGAGACCCTTCACAGGCGACCAGCTTGCTTTCCACAAATAGCACTTACATTAACTGTTAAAAATGTTACAAAAACATACCAAGGATATCAGACAGACAAATGATCAGATAAAAAACGCGCCACAAAGGCTTAAATCAGGAAAGGAAATCTCATGCTGAGATATAAATGGGAAACAGGTAATTGGGTGATCAAATCCGGACCAATCAATAAAAGACAATACCCCAAATGAAACAAGATTCCAACTTCCCACCCGCCCCCCTCTTTTGGGGCTTAAAAGTACATATACATGGCTTAAACCAAAAAGCTGGAGGATTTTTCACACTTGTAGAAGAAAACTTTATCCAAAGTTGGTTCTGATTCCATTTTGAAGATTCTATTAAGATAATTAGTTCCCTACTCAAACTGCATTGGCATTCCATGTATGTACAATGCAAGACAACCCAGGACTCCAGTTTCCCATGACTTAGATGGGAATGTGAACATTGGAGGCCTTTGGGCCACATGTAGCCCACAGCAGGGACTGATTTGGCCTACTCAGTGTTCTAAAATTAAGGAATTTTACAAAAACATCCATATTTTTGTCTTGTCTTGAACGTCAGACATGGAGAAACTGGCACTACCTCCTGAATGATCACAAACCCAGCTGCCTCCTTCAGGCCAGGACACCGCTCAATATGCGAGCTGCCACCACTCCCCTCTGTATAACACCCCAGTCCCCCTGCTGGTGTCCAAGTACCTCCCTGACTCTGTACGCATATGACTTATCATCCCTACCCTAGAAGCAGAGGTGCGTGTGAATCCTTCTATAAACTCTTATGTTTAGCCCATAAAGAGGTTTTAGGAAATGAACATTCCCTTGAAGACTTAGGCCAAGAGACTCAAATGACATACGAAACCCCATCCAAATACTATGGGGATCTAAAATAACAGTGAAACCTGAAAGTCTTCATTAAATCATTGTACATTATATATGAATTCTCAAGATATTATATTACTACTTGATTTCTGACTTCACTGTGGGGAAAAAAAAGGGGAACTCAAAGCCATCTTTAATTTGGTTCTCATTCATAAACCTTTATCAATTATAAGTGTCAGCATAACTTAATATATGTATGTATAGATATGAAACAGTATTACTGTAGTTCTGTGACCATTTTAATACTCACAGCAATAAAAAATAATAGTAAATTCTTAGTTGGTCTTGACTGCAGCACTAGATAATTCAGTTTACAGACATTTAGATTAATACTGATAAATTGTGGATGTGTATTTTTAAGCTGACTTGTGGTTGTTAATGAGCACGCATGCATTCATGATGTATTCAAATCTCCACACGTTTATATACCAACGTATATAAGTGACTTGACTTTCTGCATTTCAAAAAGCAAACATACTGTCATCTGTTTTCAATATTAAAGTTCCAAATAATTTATAATGCAGAGTTATACAATATATATGGGACACTGCATCAATCATGCAGAAATATCTGTTCCATCCAACTGTTCCTGAAACCCTCCATTAAATTAAGATTTGAGCTGAAACCAAAGACATATGAATAAAGTAATAGTTGCTTGAGAAAAGACATAAACTACTTCAGATGGAAACTGTCATTTACTTCATTTTATTAAAGAATATATATGACTGAAAATATTACAATGACTTGCCTTATTCCTTTTTTTACTATAGAAGATGAAATGTGATATGAAAATCTTACAAATGTCTTAAAGTCCTTCTGGATTATCTGACACAAGCAGTACCCTATTAAAATAAGCAAAGTAACAAGAGAACCTTGCCTACTTCAATTGTGCTGTCGAAAACAAATCAGAGGAAGCCAACTGTCATAGGGCAATGGAAATGTGTCATTTGTAACCTGATTCAAGTGTGGGGATCAGTCAACCATACTTTCTCAAAATATTGAACACAGTGTAAAAGAACACAGTGCAGGCACTCTAATCAAATGAGAAGTCCACAGGAAGTTATTCTAATTTAAATGAGGTTTAAACTCATTTCAAAAGTCACATACTTCAAGTGTATATATTTATAGTTCTCCTAGTAGCCCCCTAAATGATTTCTTTCTACTGGTTCCAGAACCTCCTCATCATAAATGAAATGATTATAATGTAGGGTCATTCAAAGTTTGGTTTGTTTCTGTACTTACTATACACACACACAAACACACATCTCTTTCCCCATATTGATCTCACTGAAAGAGGAATCAAGCATGGGATTTGGAATCAGTACATCCAGCTTTACCTCTGACTCCTGACCATATTTTAGCATCATGAATTTCCTTTACCCATTAACACATCTAGTAAATGGGGGCAGAAGTACGGGGCAGAAATCATCCCAGAAGGGAACCGTTTTCACAGGGTGCTGGTCCACTGTCATCGGCACCACAGTGCTGATAAGTGGGGATAAAAATATTTGCCTTTTACTTACAGAAATTGTCTCAAGGGTCAAAAGCAATAAACACTCAGTTTAAATACCAGATTTCTGAGGTTTGTGAGGACAAAACCTGGGTAAGGAAACATGGTTAAAACTAGGGTAGAAAGTTATCCACTGAAGCAGAAAATCTTTGGCTAAGGTTCGAGGACTTGAACCAACAATACAGCATGGGATCCTAAAATGGGCTTTGATTTGGATGGACTTAGCTTAGAGTCATGACTGTACCGTTAACTATCTATGTGATCTCAGACAAGTCACTTAACCTATCCAGAGTCTGTTTATTTATCAGCAGAATCAGAACAGTACCTCCCTCTCAGGGGAGATACACAGATTAAATGACAGGTTCAGGGCTTCCCTGGTGGCACAGTGGTTGAGAGTCTGCCTGCAGATGCAGGGGACGCGGGTTCGTGCCCTGGTCTGGGAAGATCCCACATGCCACGGAGCGGCTGAGCCCGTGAGCCATGGCCGCTGAGCCTGTGCGTCCGGAGCCTGTGCTCCGCAACGGGAGAGGCCACAACAGTGAGAGGTCTGCGTACCGCAAAAAATAAAAAATAAAATTAAAAATAAATAAATAAATAAATGATAGGTTCAGCTCCTAATACAGTGCACAAGACTAAAAGTAGCTCATTCTATTTATCTATTACACACGCTTGCACACACATGTGCATTCTCTTGATAACCAGTATATAACTAAGTACACGACCTCTTCCCTTTCCTGTGCAAAAAAAGACATTCAAATAAAATTTCTCTTAGCTTCATTTCCTAGTAAAATGAGGCTTCTGTGATAACACTATATATAACTTAAATGTAAACAATAAGATGTAGATATTATTTTTTATTATTTCCATTTCCTTCTTAAAATTTCAAAATGTTTTAGTCATTTATTATAGAGGGCACTGTTGTGTCCAGCTCAAGACTGAAGGACATCATTCCCAGTTGCAGGGAATGATGCTGCCCAACAGCTCTCCGCTGTCCTCTTCCCTGGGAATTTCCCCTGGCTAGAAAACCTCTCCACTCTCCACGTATCGGCGGAGGCCTTTGGTAAGACTGCATCAGAGCCCAACTTCTTCTGCTCACTCCTGCTTCCTTCCCCTCCTTCCACAGGTGTTGATCCCAAGAGCACTCTCTAATAAACTTCCTGCATAGAGTCTATTTCCCAGAGGTCCCAATGTGCAACAGTTACAGTCCAGAGTAACCGGGCTGCCCAAACTAGTGTGCATTAAAGGTTACTGAGGTCAGGCTTCTTGCAACATCATAAATGAAGCACCTTTTACTTTTCATAAGAACTGGCGCATCTGCTTTCTCTACAACTACAAATGGGGACTTTTGATTGAGGAATATGAGAGAAAAAAAATGAAAACAGATTAATTTAGCCAAATAATTAGTTTTGCTTATCTGATCCCAGAATCAAACAGTTAATTGAACTGAGCAGTTGTTTTGGCATGGTAAAGACAAAGCCCTACATGTGGCATATAAAAAAAGCCTATCTTTTGGGTCCTTGGCAATTGTTCAACTGAAACTTGTCTGTAAAACTTCTTCCCCCCAACAAATGTATTCCACCAAAGATGAATCCAAAACATTAAGTTTTATTTTTATTTTAGAAAAGATTATGTAGTACCTTGGTTGTCAAGGGGAAAAATGCTTGAAAATATGTATTTCAGTTGCCTAAAAGTCTTCCTCCTACCCTTTTAACTGTGTGAGTTGTTAAAACTGAAGGCACTTTGCCAAAGGCATTTAAAAGTATATTCTGGCCAAATCTACACTGATTTAATAATACCTCTGGCAATTTAATAATATTTCCTAAAAACTGAAGTCACTAAAATCCACATTTATAGGGTCAATATCATTTTTGCCTAAGGGTCTGAAATTGAAAGAACAATACACTAATTACTGGACACTTACCCAAATTCTGTGGTAATTCATTTGCATAGTAGGGACAATTAAATGGTTCACATGCTGTTTAATCTAGGACTACTGTAAAGTTGAACAATATTAGCACGATTTCTTTTTTTTTCTTTTTTTTTTTAATTTTCTTTCTTTCTTTTTTTTTTTTTTGCTGCGTTGGGTCTTCATTGCTTTGCGCGGGCTTTCTCTAGCTGCAGCGAGTGGGGGCTACTCTTCATTGCAGTGCATGGGCTTCTCATTGCGGTGGCTTCTCTTGTTGCAGAGAGCACAGGCTCTAGGCGCACGGGCTTCAGTAGTTGTGACTCACGGGCTCTAGAGCGCAGGCTCAGTAGTTGTGGTGCATGGGCTTAGTTGCTCCACAGCATGTGGGATCCTCCCTGGCCAGGGCTCGAATCCGTGTCCCCTGCATTGGCAGGCGGATTCGTAACCATTGCGCCACCAGAAGCCCCAGCACGCTTTCTAATAAGGATATTTTTCAATTACAGAATAGAACTTTCAAAAGAAAGTTTGTCTAATATGAACCCACAATTCCCAGAGGAGGCTCTGCTATCACAATAATTTCTCTAATCCACCCTATGTTTTCCCCTCTCAATTTTACTACCTTATGTCCACTGACATGAACCTGTGTGCCCTCTTTTAATCATCGCCTCCCTATTGGAACTCCGTCGAGTATGAATTAGTCAGGTGTTGACCTTGAACAAAGACCTGACTGCCAACTCGTTCTTTTGTACAGTAAACAGTTAAACTTTTACAAATCATCTTAATTTGTCACCCATGTCTGAGAGACAATGCATTATAATGACCAAGAGCGTGGACTTGGATCTGAGGTTCCCAGGTTCAAATCCCAGCTGGGCATCTTGTTAGCTGTGTGACTTGAGCAAAGCACTTTAAAGCTTCCTACGCTTCATTTTTTTTTTTTTTTTTTATCTGTATAGTGGAGATGTTAATCATTCCTAGCTCACTGGGCTACTGTGAAGATGAGTTAACATTTGTAAAGCATTTAGGACAGTGGCTGCACATGGTATAAATGTGTTTGCTGTTATTAGTTGGCCTCTGTATTTTCATTTCCTTGAGTTCCTCTCCTTATAACCTCTTGGGAGGATGCAAGCCTGCTGTGCCATCTCTCATACTGTTACCTGACTCATCCACTTCATCCACTTCTCTGCTCTTCACAAAGCTCAGTTTTCCATACCAGCTTGCTCTTTCTATCCACCATAACACATATTCCATTTCCCCATTACTTCTGACTTCTTATTGCCATCTGTCACTAAAAATTTCATCTGCGGCCTATGATAACATGAAAATGTAATTTATGAACATGACTAACCTGCAAGGCACACAAAATGCAGGACTGCTGCTCTCATGCAGTCTTGCACTGTTTTTTTAACAAGTTATACAGCCTTGGCTAAATCAGGCAGAGAGATACCATAATAGTTTGGGTGCTCAAGGGAAATGGTAAACAACTAGAATGTAAGATGTCAAGTTTCAAATTAAATATGAACTGGAATTTTGAAGAGCCCACTGCTTTTCTGTAAATGAGGTATGGTCTCTGTCAACAAAGTGCCTTTATTTTTACTTCATCTAATACCATCACCAACAATGTGAGCTCTGGTTCATACTGAGTTCCCGAAACTCTTCAGGGCTCTGTGAGGTAGAAAGAACTCTATCTCGCTTTTACAATAGCTACTGTGTATTGGCTACACAAGGCAGGCAGCAGTAAAACCTAGTGGGAGTCAATAAACTGAGTCGATGGGACTCGGAAAACACCTAACCAACAAATTGGTTCTGTGATACTGTGACATTTTTATAGTCACATTTTTTAACCACAACAGCTCTTGAATGGTATGCATTATGGCATTTCAATTTAGTCATTTATCTAAAAATGAGTTTTATCTCGGCTCATAAATAAACAGTGACATTCCCGCGTTTTGAAAAGCTCAGCTTCACCTTTTGCTGCAAAGCTCATTTTACAATTACAGAAACATGCCCTTTTGTGCCATGTTACTTAATCTTTGATTTATGGCCCTTATCTTTGTGCTAACCTCTTTCTGTAAACTACATGAAGTTTGCACAAGCTCAGCTATTTCATTCTTATTTCTAATCTTAATGGGTTAGTTTCTCCCTAGTGGCCAAGTCTCTCTACCAAATAGAGAGATAAGGTGAAAGTATTCACTTTTTTAGTTCACCAGCTATTATTCAGTGTCTCAGTCTGTTCTCAGTCTGAAATAAGTAATGCGTTTCCCGGGAAGCCTTGGCTAGCTCTCCCAGAAAGCCTTTCTTTTCTGCTACCCCTGCCCCTCCCACTGCTTGCTCCAGTGGACCTTGCAGCAAAGCCCTGCAGGCAATGGCTGCCTTCCCTCCCTCCTTTCCACACTTCACTTCCAGCCAGTGGGCTGGGGACAAGAAAATTAAAATGGCGCCTCAGAATGGCTTCTCCTCCAGTTCCATCTTGTCTGCCTTTCAGTGCTGGCACTTGGGTGTTTACAGAGTCACTCCCAACTTCTCCCACAGTCTATCTATGGCTCTAGGTCTTGTCCCATAATTCAGGGAACACTGGAGATGTCTTTTACAGCAGTGCACTTAATTTGAAGGAAATCTGCATCTTGCTCAAGGTCCAAGATGATAAGTGTAGGCTCTTATGCCTTCCTTCACCTGTATCCACACATTATAGACTTGGCCGGTGTACTTCAACGTTTGTGCTCTGGGGTTGCTGCTAATGACTTGTTTCAGTACAGATGGATTTTCTTCTCTGTTTTTTCATTATTTCTGTTGTTGTTTGGAGGTGGGGAGAAATGGACTTTTACTCCACCATTTAAAATAGAAGTCTTTATAAAAGTTTTGTAAAAAAAAATATAGGAAGATGCTGATGACACAATGCTAAGTGAAAACAAGTGCAGGGTACAAAATAATATATCCAGGATGGTGCATAATCATGATATCAAATACATGAAGGGGATAACACATCAAAATGTTAATCATTGTCTCAGAGTTGGAGAATGATTTAAAATTTTTCTATTGATATTTCTTTGTATTTTCCAAGTTCTGTTTTGTGTTTTCAGTGAATAAGTATTATATTATATTCAGCAAACAATGTTTACAAAAACACGTTCATGTAGCAGCACAATCTTGGTTAGGACTCTTGGCTAAGCACAAGCTTATATGTGTACACTTCTTCATTCAACAAATATCTACTGAGTTTCTGCTACGGGCCAGGCACTATGCTAGGACTGAGGGATATAGCAGTAAACAAAGGAAAGTCTGGCACATAGCAGCTTATATTCAGGTAGGGGAGACAGATGATAAATAAGCAAATAAACCTAGGATGTGTTAAGTCGGGGTAAGCGCTATTGCAGAAAAAAATAACACAAGGTAAAAGTACAGAGAATGACAGTAGACTGGGAGGAGGCACCAAACGTTTTGAATCTGAATGGATCAAAGAAACCAAGGAAGAAGGCAAAGAAGCTAAAAAAGCAGACACTCACTCAGAAGAGACTCACTGAGTTAATACTACAGGTTCATTCATTCATTATCAGTTAGGTAGTCATTAAATCAATAAATATATATTTTTTTAATTTCTGGGCAATTCTCCTTAGGATATTTTTACCTTGAAATATATAGTGACTAATAAGAGCATTTGGAAAGCAGATTTTAAAGATTCTTCCTGTGAAGATGTTTAATTAGTAAACATCTTAATGTTTACTAATTAATCTTAATAATCTTAATCATGAATAGTAAAAGGGACTACTTAATGAACATTCAACACCAATGAACTCGAGAATTCCCACCAAAAGGACATAATTTATCCTTATCATATTTTAATACACTGTGTGCATTAAATGATTGTTCACCACTAACATGTTTTTCATCTCACTAATTCTTTTAAGTAATTGTGTGGGAAAACGAAATGCATTTAGGCTGTACCCTAGCAAACACAGAGTTCCTTGAAGTGGATTTTAGTAAAGAAAATTGTCATTTTAAATATAAAACAAGGCAATATTTTACCCACTATAACACATCTACAAAACATGATGAAAGCCAGTCAAAAACAAGAGTTGAAGTGCAAATGCAGTAACTGCTCCCTTTCCCACTTTTGCTAAGGAATGCGTTTGGTTATACACAGAGGGGAGCCCATACTTCACTGAGTGTTTGCTACATCCCACTATGCTATAGTAGCACATGCTTTTCTTTTTTCATTTAATCATTAAAACACCCCAACAAAGAAAGTACCTCCATTTTAGAGGTTAAGTAATACCCTCCAGGTCCTATAGCTAGTAAATGACTGAGCAAGAATTCAAACCAGGCACTCTGATTCCAGGGTCCTCGCTTTTAACCATTACTCCCTACTGACAATCCCTAGGCTTACAGTCACACCACTGGAAGCTTCATGTTTGATTGAAAGAATTCTGAATTATATAACATACTTCCAATTTCGAACAATTAATTTTGGACTTAATAATATTATATGTACATGTAATTCTAAATATCTATTTTTAAAAGCTGTCACATATTACTCTTACGATATCTCTGCTTTTAAGTTAGTCTCCTCTCACGTTGTTGCCACATAGGTTGCTTCTGCACGTAGACAGTTGCTCCTCTCATCCTAATAAACGTGCTGCACCAACGTTATTAAGACTCTTGTAAGTTAAACAAAGTAAGTTCCACAGCAAGTTCTAAGGGACACATTCTGGGTTCTCTATCCTTCCATCCATCCATCCATCCATCCACCCATCTGTTCAATATCTATAGGAATCACCATAATCAATTCTCTCCACTTGATTTCTACCGCCTCTACCCTAGTATGGATCTCTTTTCAATTCTCACTTGTTTTGATAAAATATTGCCCTTACTGTTCTCCCTGTAACAAATCTCTTGCCCAATCTTCACTTTTCTGCCACATTCCCTTTCTAAATCATTCCCTTTCTAAATCTAAATCATTCTGGTTTTCCCCTTTAAAAGAGATAATAGATGTAAATAAATTAGCACCTCGCCTGGTCTATAATACATGCTTTGTCAACACTATTATTTTTGCTACAACTATGAGCCAGACATGAAGCTAAGCACTGGGAATATGGCAGACATGAATGAGACATGCTACCTAGTGGAGAAAAGTAAAGCACCTATCACCACCCAGTGGTAGAAACACCTCACCCCAACGTGGGTGGAGGCAGAGGCGGGGAGGAATGAGCTGACAGGGTAACAAGGCTGGGAACAGGAACAGGAAAATTCCCAGGAGACTAACAGACTGGAAATTACAGGAGTTCCACAACATTTAGTAAGTCTGGAGAAGGGCAGGGAGGGGATCAGTCACGGGACCCAGGAGGCGGGACAAGTGGGAAGGGCCAAAATCCTAAGGGTTTCTATCAATATGTCATGCTAAGGATTTTGGATTTTATCCATAGGCGATGAGAACCTACTAAAAATTTACTAGCACAGTCACTGATTCAATCAATTGAAAGATCAACTTGGTAACTGTGAGATAACTGAGCAGAAAGGGATGGAGTCGGGTTAAGAGGCTGCTGTGGTAATCAAAGAGAGAGATGACAACAACCTGAATAAAGATACTAGAAATGCACATGGAAAGGAGACAATAATGTTGAAAGTAACTGAATAAATAAGGCAACTTGTTGAGTGTTCAGATGTCGGGAGATGCTGGTGGGGTTCAAGAGAAGGGAGTGTCATGGATAACTACCTTGGTAATTGGGGCCATTGGCTAAACTAAGATATGGGGACAGAGCCAAGATTTTGAGGGAAAGGTGATGAGTTTACTTTGGGGGTGTAGGCTATGTGAGAGCTGATGAAACAGCAAAATGCAGATGAGCAGAAGACAGAGAATCTCTAGCCCAGGGCTAGAGATAAAAATTTGGAAGTCACAACACAGGTGACAGTATAAACCTTGAGCATGGATGACACAAGAATCTGTGTAGGGTTATTTATTAATATCACTCATTGAAAAAGACACATAGGCTCCCTTTTTCCACACTGGGAAGCAGATTAAGGTTTGGCTCCAGTTTAACATTATCTCCTGCCACTCCATACCACGTATCTTACTGTAAAGTCACATCAGGATACTTATAATTTCCCAAGTCTGTCAGACTCGAATACCCTCCCCTAAGTTTTCTGCCTGGTGAACCCCCACTTGGCCTTAAATTCTAAAGCAAATGTCACTTTTCCTGGGAAGCCCTTGATAACCTGGCCACCTTCCTCCCGACTTCAGGTGGAGTTCGTTGTGCCCTCCTCCTTCCTACTACAGCACTTGGTCCATGCCTCTACTATTGATAGACAATTTTATCCTCCACTAGATATAAAGTTCAGAGAAGGAAAAGACTGCAACTACACAGGAAAAGGTATCAACGCATGTTTACAAACTGACTGCATAAAGCAATGTGTCCTCCATCTGCAAACACCATCCATTACTCTAAAAAAACCTATGACTAGCCCTGTTTGGCAAGCAGCCACAGAAGGTTCTTGGGTATAGTGTGATATTTTGGGTATGATCTACTAAGAACTTTATTTTATTCCCACATTGCTCATATGCATGTCGACACAACTGATGTGCTGAAAACAGTGCCATCATTTAGAATAATAATTACTATGAATATACTAGCTCCTCTCAGTGAATATGCCACTGTATTTCACTCAGGGCAAAAACTGGGAAGAGAGAAAATATAAACAGAAGTAGACAGGTGGAAGGACGCAATGGGAGGCTTCGCTAGGATCAATTGGGAGATCACTATGGCACTCTGATGTAACATCTCCTCCAGCAAGGACAATTCAAAGACAATAAACAAACAAAGAGCTGAGAAAGTTTACATTTGTTAAGTGCCCAAGATATGAAAGGCATATTCTTTATGAAGAAAGACAACAGAAACCTTACCTGGATTTGACTTTAAAGAAAATGCTAAATAAAAAGAGATCCAAATGTTCAAATGACAATCATTCCTTCTAGAAGCATTACCTCTCCTAGAAACAAGATATTTATTTTTGCCACTTAGCTCCTTGAATAGAAGGGACAATCTATAAAACCTTATTTGTACTGACATCAAAAGGCCTTTCAGATTGCTATACCCCCCTTGACTCTACTTAATTGTAAAAAAGAGACATTTCTGAAATTCACTTTCTTTCTAGTTCCTTAGCGAATACTTATAAAATTTTTCCAAGACATTGAAAGATACATCCATATGGTCTGAACTTTCAACAATGATGACAAATGTATTATCGAATGGAAAGACGTTGTAGGATGTTTCATTTTTCAGACTGACCACTACTTCTTCAGGGAATTCATTAGTTTTCATTCTTGACAAACAGTTTAGTGAGTGTACTATAAGTTAAAGACGAGATGCCTCCAAATATCACAGAGTGACCTATTTTATGTGACTTAAGAACGAGAACTCTTAGATGGAAGTTAGAAAACTGTGTGTGTGTGCAGAAAATCTACTATACACGCATCATAACGCTGGTCTCCTATTCAGCTCTGAGTAGAAATAAACGTATCTACCCTCAAGAGTCTGTGAGAAATTCAGTCCTAGGGATCATCTGTCTTGATACTACCGAGATGGTATAAATGTGAAAATGCTCAGCCTCAGCTCTTACATTAATTAAGGTGAAGATGCTGAGGTGTCCATGAGTCAACTCAATTATTATTTAGTGGTCACAAATAGGATGTATTACATTTGGCATACCCATTTACTCCAAGTAGGTTATGTTTTAATTTACTAAATATTTTGAAGTTGTAGCTTTCTTTTCCAGACATGTTGTGACTGTGTACCCTGTGCAAAGAAACAAGGTCAAAAATCTTTAATTCATTTTTTTAGTTCTAGAACTGAAGCACTGTGTGACTTTAGCCCTTGATTTCTCTGTTTCACTTTTTCCACTTTTAACATCTGCAACATGATAGTTGTTTTCTTCTCATCTTTTTAAAAATTTAAAACCCTGTAATAACAATGAATATGACAAGCTCAATATTTTGTAATAAAAAACAACTGATGACGATAATCATGTTTAACCTCGTTGAATACTTACTGTGAGCCAATCATTGCTTTAAATTCTAGCTAAATCATGTCATTCTTACAATGACCTCTGAAACAAGTAACCACTTGTGTTAGGTTCCCCGAGGAAACAGGTGGCACAATCAAATGCAATTTGAGGGTATTTTAATAAAGAGATCATTTGCAAAGGTGTGGGCAGGGTTTGGAAAAACTACAAGAGATGGTGCAGTACCCTGAGCTAGTAAGACCAAAGGGGAGCATTTATCAGTATGAAGTGTCTGGAGGAGGACACAGTTACCAGAATTCAGAAAGTGGCCTTAGGGAGGTGCTCGTGTGCCAAGAACAGTGGCCTATAGTCTAGGGAGGCGAGCTGATAAGGAGGGAGCCCAGGAATAAATAGTGCAAACTCTCTCTCCCCACCTGCTTGCTCATCTCTTTCTGATGCCTCCCATTGTCCAAACCCAACCAGAAGCCAGAGAACAAAGAAGCCTACTGATGCAGTCCAAATATCTCAGCACACAGAGCAGGTGGAAAAAGGAAGAGAGTGGATCAGATATCCATGATTCCCATTCTATCCTAATCATTCAAAACTTACCTTGAATAAATGAAGTAATCAATAGATACTTGTTAGAGAAAGAAAAAATAATATCAAGAGGTTCAGTAAGCTGTCCCAAATCACACACACAGTAAGAGGCTGAGCCAGGCTGTGCACTGAGACTCATACCCATGCCCATAACCAATGTCGCAGTCTCCTCCATCCACCATCTTTATCCCACACCATTTATAAGAGTCCTGTTGGGTATTTCAGGTGACAGTAAGAATGACAGGAAATAATCACCACACCCTAAAAGCTTGTAATTTGTGTGCCAGTTTGGTTATCTCACCTTTCCATCTCATTACTGTCAAATCTCCAAATTCCCTTCTAGCGTCAAAAGTTCTATAACAGCAGGTCTTAGGCCTCTTACAATTCCCTCACCTATTCCAACTAGCGGCTGAGCAGTGCAACCTTCCATCACATGGCATTTTGCCCACTTGTTTGACAGTATGCTGCTTCAGAGGGATGCTCTGAGTATAAATAACACAGGTTAGGGCTTCCCTGGTGGCGCAGTGGTTGAGGGTCCGCCTGCCGATGCAGGAGACACGGGTTCATGCCCCGGTCCGGGAGGATTCCACATGCCGCGGAGCGGCTGGGCCCGTGGGCCAGGGCCACTTAGCCTGCGCGTCCGGAGCCTGTGCTCCGCGACGGGCGGGGCCACAGCGGTGAGAGGCCCGCGTACCGCAAAAAAATAAATAAATAAATAACACAGGTTACACGATGATATCTTTTAAGAAGACAAGCCTTTAACCTCTATTTACTGCAGTGGAGTAAGCCTTAGGTCTTATATTATCGATACATTTACTTGCAAGACATGTTGAAGGATTCATTTACTCAGCCAACATGGATTGATCACATAGCATGTACCTGAAACTGCGCTAGCTACTTGCACAGACTGACAAAACATTCTTACCAAAATCAACAAGTGGCCTTCTACAGAAATGAGTCAATAATTACCCAGAAGGAAGTTTAAAGTGTGTTAATCACCAAGAGAGGTCATGGGCACATATCCTGGAGTGCAGTCAGAATCCTGCCCCTCAGCAGCACCCTCCCCTTCTTCTCCCCAAGTTGTTCCGAGTTTGGATGTAGGATAAAATCCTGTAATAAGCACAAGCCATCCAAAAGCTGATATTGTTCCTCAACACAATCAAGTATTCTGCTATTTTCCATCTTTTAGGAAGGGCCTCTGCTTTGAAATCTCAGCCCTGTGAACAAGGGCCTGCCTCAAATAGATCAAACAGAAATTTGTCCCCGTGGGTTTTTTCTTAGTTCTGCTTTTGAGCTTGGGGAGGCCACTCTTTCACGCCTGGTTCTGACTGAAACAGCACATAGAAATCTTTCGTCTTTTCCAGGGACAAGGCAACTGAGCTGGCATAGCTACTCCCTTTCATGCTGTGCAAGCATTAGCTTTGCATTTTTAAAAACTATTGTACAATGTGTCACGCAGTGAGGCTTGCCAAAGGGAGGGAAAGGGAAAAAAGAATAGCAGAGTTGATTTCCTACATGCAAGTTTTAATGATTTTGGAAAACCATCAACCTGGATTAAATTCTGATACTAATTTGACAGTTTCCCACTAATGGCAAGAATGCAAAACCATTAATTAGCCTCTTGATAATTATACATCAAAGAACAATCTATTTTCTTGACAATTCTAACAAATGGACAAATTCATTTCATTAAAAACTCAAATACTTGACGAAGCTGATTTCATCCACGAGCTCTAGGTAAAATCACTCTTTCAAATATCCTCCGAACGTTTCCATAGGTGCACGTACCTGGGCTTTCTGTTACCGACAAAAGCTCTGAGTGTGCAGGACTTCTGGGGCATGAAATGCATTTACATACATTATGAAACACAAACAAAGCAGAATCCATCAAGTCTGTTAGCGGGAGAAACTTACATCCCTCTTCTTACCAAATCAACCTGTAACTTGTGAAGAACTCTGTTATTTCCCAGCAACAGGAGTAAACACTGCGCTATATCCTGTGCCGAAGATATATAAACTTGTTAATCTGGAGTACTCAACTTAATTAAACATTAGACTTTTAAATTGCATTTTTAGTGCACAACAGTACTGCTAAATTATGATGATCAGCGGCTAAGTGTGCTTATGTCTGCAGAACTCGGGGAATGAAAATGAATCATTATTTTCCATCTTGATATGACTGCTTTTCTCTGAGTTCACGGGGCCTCAGAGTTCACTGGAACTGTATGGCTAAAACACAGGTTGGAGACCTCATTTGTGAAAATTCCTTTAAACCTTTCACCACTTTGACAAATCCAGTCCAAGCTCACCGAGCCAGTTCAAAAGTAACTCTCAGCCTTTTTAGAGGTTTTCAATTACACCAACACAGCACACCAGAGCCATCATGTTGGACAAAGGACACTGCAGATACAGACAGGCACGAGTTCTTTTTAAGAGACTCACATGAAAGCAGCCTTCTCCAAACTGGAGCCAACAGATAAAAAGCACTGTCTGTCTTGAACCATCCTTGACTTAGTAAAAAGAGATCTTCGAATTACTTAAACATGGTTAGTGTTCGGTTATTTACAATTGGATGTATGCTATGATTTTTCTGGCTTTTTAGAAGTTAGTCTGCAAAAATACTGGCAGCTACTTTGCCCTCCAACTGTTCCAAATAGTTTTTTTGAGGAATTGTTCAAAACATTCTCTAGACTTCATTCATCCTCCTCCTACATAGTGTGTGACAGCAGGATTTACTTTTCCCTGTATGCACTCTGAGAAACAAAAACCTCAAGGAGGTCAAGGAGCTTTCCAGCTTGAAAATGGGAATCAACTGCAGAAAACAGAGGTTAGGCCTAATTCCACTTTCTATTTCAATGTACCCTTTGACTGGGCCTGAGGTAACCATACTCTTTTCTGATACAAGAAGTCCTTCTTAAAATGCTTATATGACTTAACAGATCAAACGCTAATGTTTTCTCCCCTTTACAAACTTTGAATTTATTTGAATATGTGATTAGTATGGTTTTGTCACAGTACCAATCTTTGAGATTTGGTTGAATCAATTATTTTAAGTGGCATTTATCATTAGGGGTAAAGTAGACCAGCAAGCACGTGCACATTAGTTGGTCAGGAGAACTTGCAAAATTTAAACACTGTATGTGCAAAGGCAAATTGACTCAGCCTATAAATCTCCCATTCTCTCAGGGGGCGTAGTGATGACTCTAAAACCACTGGAAACATAGAGAAAGCCCATCATTATGACTCTAACAGCTCCCTGATGCAGGCTATTCCTTCTTTGTGTATTTAATGTTCTAGATGTCAGCTGGCCTTCTTTGTAATCTCGCTGGGAGGCTTGTCCAGTGGACACGTTTTGTTTTGGTGTTTGGTCTATCCTGCTTACGCCCCCTCCCCTACCGCCGTTAAATAAGACGTTACAGTTTAACATGCTTAACTGCAGATAAGTTCCCCTAGTATTCAGTATGAGAGGAGGTGAAGCTCCACGCTGAATGAGATGCATAGAAGCTCGGCACGATTCTAGGCTAGAATGTCCCTTTGAACTGTCGAGGCCCCCTGTCCACTCAGTCTGACTCAAACGCAGTTCTGCGGCACTGGATAGAACCAGGGATCGCAAGGCAGGAGCCAGGGGTGGGCCCCCTCCCCCATACCAATCCCTTCCGCTCCTGAGGTTACAAATAACCCTCCCCCATCCTTTAACGCGTTCAGTGTCCCAAATGCCAACTGTGGGCCTCCTAAACACTGCACTTTACACGAGAGACAGAGAGACGACTGACACGTTGCCTGCCCCCACAGGCCCATGTTCAAGAGAGCAGACAGCCGAGTACAACACCTCCTGGTGGGGCGACGGCAGAGGTGCAAGCTAAGTGCTGGGGGGCATAGAGGTGGTGGTGGCTGAGTCTGCCCTTGGGACTCCCAGGGCCTCCTCAGATCCCGAGCCTGCAGGCCACCACAGGAGCCACCAGCCACATGTGGTGACTAAGGATGGCAAGCATGGCTGGTCTGTGTTAAGAATAAAATACACCCAACTGTACTCAGTATCTTGTAATAACGTATAATGGAAGATAATGTAAAAAAAGAATATATATATTTATATATATATGTATAACTGAATCACTTCGCTATATACCTGAAGCTAACACAGCATTGTAAATCAACTATATTTCAATAAAAATTTTTTTAAATTAAAACAATTAAATACACTCACATTTCAAAGAGTTTGGGGAAAAAAGAATGCAAAGAATCGGTTAATGATTTTTTAAAATATTGGTCACATAGGGCAATGCTAATACTCTGGATAGACCAGGTTAAGTAAAACATTATTAACATTAATTCCACCTGTTTCCTTCTGCTTTTCTTACTGTGCCTACTGGAAGATCTGAAACGACCTATGGGGCTCGCATCCATGGACACTGTTTATTTCTAGCAGGCTGTTCTGGTCACAAGCAGACATTTGGGGAGAAAACCCAGAAGGCTGTCTCAGGGGCAGGTGGGCGAGAGGGGAGAAGTAGCCGTGGAATGAGAGAAGAGGTGACACACGGGGAGCCCAGAGAGGGGCTACAAAGAGGGAGCAGAGTGACGGTGTGTTTGTTCCCTGAAGAGTACTTACCCGCCGGATTCATTTGCAGCAGAGAGACTACAACATGAAGACCAAAACAAGGACAAGAGTCACATCACCAATAACTGAGAAGCAGCCTGTGGTTTACAGGGAGCCATGCTCTGCCGGGACCAGCCCGACCAGTCAGCCTTGTCTTCACTCCATCTGTGGCCTGTTGTCTGGTCACTCTGCCTTCTCACCCGCAAAGGGGGACCTGAGAGGAACTGCTCTGCTCGTGGGTCCCCTTTCCTCTGTCAACCAAGTCTCTGGATACCTGAAGCTCCCTCAACACCCTGAGAGGGAGGACGGAAAGGGCTAGAGAAATAGACATGTTTGGGACTAGAGTTTTGAAACTACAAAGAATGGAATGAATCCTTTACACTTCCTTTTTCATCCAACTTATCACACTTTATTTAAATTCTTTGTCAGCCCCCTTCTCTGCTAGATGTGAGCCGGGTGTAAGCGCCAAGAGCTCAGGACCCACATCTGTGTGCTGCCGTGACCACAGCTCCGAGTGTGGAGCCAGGCAAACAGCCGCCCACAATAAACATCTGTGGACGGGCTCAAATGGAGAAAGTGCAGTTGTTTGTGTTGTTGAGGATGTGCTGAGTTAAAGTTTCCAGGTGTGGGGCTTCCCTGGTGGCGCAGTGGTTGAGAGTCCGCCTGCCGATGCAGGGGACACGGGTTCGTGCCCCGGTCCGGGAGGATCCCACATGCCGCGGAGCAGCTGGGCCCATGAGCCATGGCCGTTGAGCCTGCGCGTCCAGAGCCTGTGCTCCGCAACGGGAGAGGCCACAACAGTGAGAGGCCCACGTACCGTAAAAAAAAAAAAAAAAAAAAAAAAAAAAGTTTCCAGGTGTGTAAACGGCACTCCAGACCAAGTGCAGCGCTCACCCAGGGATGGTCCGCCAGTCGGGCCGCATCTCTCTAGGGATGTTATCTGCTCTGCGTGGCGGGCGACAGTGAGCTGAGACCTTCCCAGCCCTGGTCCACTCTGGCACTGGAAACATTCCAGTAGGCTCCTGAGGCAGAAGCAGCCACTTGACTGACTTTCAACGGGGAAGCTCAAGGCTGAGGGCAGTCAGGACTAACAGAGGCTGGGAGTCTCCCTGGCCGGGTCTCATGCCTCTCCTGGTAAGAAGAATGGAGTGAAGGAGCAGTGATGCAGATCTGGGCTCTGTTTAATTCCATGCTCACCACTTGGCAGCTGGGGGACAAGTAAGTGCCTTCTCCGAACTTCACTCTCCACAGCTTAAAACAGGGCTCATCCTGCACGTCTTAGGGGCTGGTTGGCCATGATGTGCTTTTCAGAAAGGACTGGCACATGGTGATCATGATAAATGGTTACATGTGATACACGGTAAACACTCAACAATGGCTGTTACCCTTCTTCCAGATTACAGCTTTTAAGCAAGGTTTTTAACCTGGAGGCCATGGAGCCCCAGGAAATCCACAGATGGAAACTCTTGAAATCAGATACAAAGTGGTGTGTGTGTGAGTGTGCACATCTTTTTTCTCTAAGGGAAGAAACCATAGCTTTCATCAGAGCCTCAAAATGCTCTCAGACTGACAACAGGTTAAGAAACATTCTTAAGCTTCTGCGGCTTCCAAAGTGTTTAGCTCATTTTGTGTATCTTTGGTATAACTTTATGCGTGATTCTCAGAACTAAGCCTCTTCCATGCCTGTCCAAGAGGCCTACATTTTACACATGACAGTACAACCTCTGTAAGAGGCCTTTATTATCTGGCAACGGTAGATTCACGAGAACATAATTGGAATTTCTAAGGTAGACATTCATCTTAATTTCAGCTACATAGAGTACTGGTGTCCTTACGTCTTTAAACAACTTCTTCCATAGTGTTTCTAACATAATTGATGGCCAAGGAAGGCAGCTGGAATGTTTTATTCTTAGGAAGCGGTCACTTCGTTCTAGAACAACAACAAAAACATCATAATGGATGACTTGGGAACCCAGTCAGGGATGGGGTCTCCTCCTCAACAACCCAGATGAGTGGCTGGCAGCCCTGCAGGCTCCAGGAAGAGGGAGCTTAGCAGCTTCAACTCTCTGAATGTTAGTTTTCTCACACGGAGAGGAAGGCTGAGAATGTAACATCTCTTTCCTGGGGCTGCTGTGAGGATTCCCTAAGAATAACTGCAACACAGAGTAAGCACCTCGGATATTAACTGTTAGATGCCCTCTCTACGTCTACGTCTCTACGTCTCTACGTAGGAAGAAAAAGTACTCCTCATCTGATCCCTGAGCCACAGATTCTAGCCTTTAGAGTAACTTTGGGCCACTGCTATTTTCCCACCTCTTAAGGCAGCTCTTAGTGACCAAGTAGGATACGAGCAGTTGGGAGAACTGCTGCAAAAGTGTCTGAGCAGCAAGTTCAAAGAGAACCTGTCTTCATGTCCAATGTTCCACGATGCAAATATGAGAATCAACTTAAAGGAAATAGAAAAAAATCTAAAAAATCACCTTAAAAACCTGAAGATTAACATTTCAGTACACATATTTCATTCATTCATTTAAAAATTATTGTGCATCCCTGACGTGAGAGGTACTGTACTAAGCACAGGAATATACAAAGATGAGGAAGCACAGTGCCTCGCTAAAGACATTTAGAGCAGGAACAGAGACAGACTAGTATACCCAACGCCGATCACAGGGTCAAGTCCGAGGCAGGGGCTGGGTGGGAGGGGGTCTTCAGCAAAGGCTTCTTGAAAGAATAATACTTGGGTTGTGTCTAGGAGGAGGAGTAAATGTTCACTAGGTCAAGAAAGGAGAAACAATATTCCACAGAGACAACAGCATATGCGAAAGTATGAAGATGAGAGAGGAAATGGACATTTGGTGACCTTAATATTAGAGAGGTCAGCACAGCATGAGGATTATGTGGACAGCTAAAAGAAGTGTGCTGCACACCCTCACTCCCATCCATCTGCTGTGTCCGACAGGGCACACATCACGGGGAATCCTGGAATTCATGGTTAAGAGTTTGGACTTCTTCCCCAGGGCCATGAAGTTTTGAATGGTTCTTCTTTTATGGAGAGAAAGCTGGCATATAACATTGTATTAGTTTCACGTGCAAAACATAATGATTTGATATTTGTATATATTATGAAATGATCACCACGGTAAGTCTAGTTAACATCTATCACTACATAGTTACAACTTTTTTCCTTATGATGAGAACTCTTTTTTTTTTCTTTTTTTTTTGCGGTACACGGGCCTCTTACTGTTGTGGCCTCTCCCGTTGCGGAGCACAGGCTCCAGAGGCGCAGGCTCAGCGGCCATGGCTCACAGGCCCAGCCGCTCCGCGGCATGTGGGATCTTCCCGGACCGGGGCACGAACCCGTGTCCCCTGCATCGGCAGGCGGACTCTCAACAACTGCACCACCAGGGAAGCCCTGATGAGAACTTCTAAGATCCACTTTCTTAGCAACTTTCGAATATGCAATATATTATTTTTAACTACAGTCACCATGCTGTGTATCACACCCCCATGACTTATTTATTTTACAGCTGGAAATTTGTACCTTTTGACCACGGATGCATGATTCGATTTTAACTATTTGTTCTTTAGAAAGAGCTCTCAGGCAGTGGTGAGGAGAATGGCCTGGTGGGGAGAGGTGGGAGGCAGCATTTTCGAGGTGAGCTGTGAGGACTGAAACGGGGAGGGTCTAAACTAACACAGAGAAAAAGAGTAAGATTGAGGGATGGAACAGGAGGTCCTAGTGATTGATTAGGTGGAGGCAGAAAGGGAGACAGTCAGACCAGGACCGCTCCCAGGTTTATGGCTCGGTGGCTTAGTGAGATATGCTATGTTCTCTGGGGAAGACAGATGGAACAGTAGATATCTGCTGTGGCTGTCTGCACAGCCTCCACTTTCTCTTCTTTTCAATATTTTCTCTTTAAAAACCACCCACTCCCTGCTCTCAGGTCACTCGGTTTAGGAGGGCTTTGCTGACCACCCTACCATGTACCTCTCCCACCTCCCACCCACTCCTCACACAGACTCCCTCCCATTCCTGAAGGCTCCAGGACTGGACCCACCATCAAGGCCGAGCCAAGAAGCATGTTCCCAATCTCTGGCCATAAGAACAGGTCAGGCATGAGCATAGGATCACAAACCCAGAGTCTATTTTTGTAAGTGGTGGATTACAAAAACCTATATTACTGTGACACTAGCACCTTAGAACATTTAAATCTGCAAAAGACATTTAGGGACTTTATAGCAAATTATTTTGTGAATAATGAAAAGCCAGACCAGACTGCTTTAGAAAATGTTACTGCGGCAGATACTGGTACCTTCACTCATTAAGTTACCATTTATTGAGTACCTTCAGGGTTCTTAGACTTGTGCAACAGAAACTAAAAAAGCGTATGCTCAGGTTTGAGCCGGTCCGTACGAGGCCCTTCCATAAAGAGCAGCTCTGTGTGCTGTTGCGACTGATCGTGTGATGTGAGCAAGGCCAGGTGTTTCGGGCTGGCCTGACAGCTGCACCCGATAGTGAGGACACCACCCGAATTTCAGTCTAGCCACCAATAAAACAAGGCCGGCAAAGCAGCACCTCGACTGAGCCCTCAGGTGAAAGACGGCACAGAACGTGTTCTGCGTTCCTCTCCCCTCTAATAAAATATCCACTGACGTTTATGGAGGAGCCTGGATGATGCATCGTGCCGGCTCTCTCCTTTCTCTACTCTCCCTCCATGAGAAAACCCTGCCACTAGCATGGCTTTAACTGTCATTAATGCGCCGACATCTCTATGTAAATGTGCCTAAATTGTCACCTCCTACCCACCCTGCCTCCCAGTGGCTAGGCCCAAATAAATCTTCAAGTGTTCATCTCTGGCGGATACTGGCTGGTTTTGCCACCCTGTGTCCATTCCCAATTCTGATGGCACTGCGCCCATGTCCTTTGAGGAAGCGCCCACCTATTCCCTACTGTGTGCTGTCTTAGCAGGGCTGTCAGTCAAGGCTTCTGGCTCAGCAGCGGCCTGCCACTCACACTAGGCCCAAGGAGCTCTCTTTCCTGCTTCACTAAGTCCAAGGGCAGAGCCTTCCCTGGGCAGACCTCCAGCCGTGTGCCTCAGGAAAAAGAACTTCAGTTCCTACTCCCCAGCCCCCCAGAGAGGTTTTGTTTCTATCCTGAGAGTGGTTCTGACTTCCCTTCGACCCTTAGGATATCCTCCAGGTTGCATTTTGTTTTCTGTTGCTTTACAACTAGAGAAACTGTAGCCGTATATGACCCACTGCCATTTAAACACTAAGCAATAGTGACATTCATAGCATACTCTGCAGCTTGTAAAGTACTTTCGCATTCCATTTATCTCTTTTAATCAACCTTCCTGGAACTGAATTTTTCTCCTCCCCCCAAATAAATCACTTATTGATTTCTCTATTTCTCACAACAGCACGATCATTCTTTCAATCACTCAAGCTTTTTTAATTCTCATAATGATTCTGACTGTAATCAGTCACCTCACGATAAATCTGGGCTCTTCCAGGTCGATCCCTCCCTTTCCATTCTCTCTGCCTCCATCTTTGCAGAGCTTTCCTCACCTCCCACCGGGGACTGCTGACTCTGCTACCAACCTACTGCCTCCAGACCATCCTAACGCCGCTGGGAGAGGATATGGCTAAAATTTTATCGTTGTCACTCCTCCTCCTCTACCTGTGGTTTTCAGAACAAAGATTATAGCACAATGATTTATAGGGCAATTCCCTAGCCTCAATTCTGGGCTGTCTCCAAGTATACTATCTTATAGTACACTATCCCTCAGCACAAAACATTTGCTAGAACAAGTGTTTTCATACACGTACTAGATTGAAAAGAAATTGCTACAATTTTTTGCAGCTCCCTCTGATCGTAAGTGGAGTCTTTCAATACCCCTTGAATCTGGGGTGACCTTGTGATTTGATTTGGCCAATGGGAAGGTAGCAACTATAATACAGTACAAGCAGAGGCTTAAAGATCACCTCGAATTGGGATTTTCTCTTTCACTGCTTTTGGAGCGCTCCTTGTCTGCCACATAAAGAAGCCCACGCTAGTCAGCTGCAGAATGGGAGGCACATGCCCCAGTTACCTGTTAATGTGACCTAATAACTGCCAGACATAAATGGGGTCATCCTAGATCATCCAAACTACCAGCTGACTGAAGATAACTGAGGAACTCAACCAAGACCAGCAGAAGAACCACCTAGCTGAACTCAACCTGAACTGCCGACCACAGAATTGCAAGCTATAGCATCATTTTAAGCAACTACATTTGGGGGTGATTTGCTACACAGCAATGGATAACTGATAAAACATCTAAGCTGATTTGGTTAATTTCTCCTGGGAATTCCTTTTCAATTACTACTCAGTGTCTTGGGCACTCAATCATAAAATATCTTCTTTCATCTTTTGTACCATTATTTTTCATGTGTCCTATTTCCCCCTTGTAAGTTCCTTGTGAAGAGACTCTGCATATTTTTATATCCCATGTATGTACAAAGTGTATACACGATGACTATTCAGGAATCGATCAGTACTTTTCCAGGGCCCAGCCATCAATCATATCAATTAACATTAATCATTTCAACACATATTTTGATCATTACTTTTAAAAGCTTAAAAAAAGAGCTGATAAGGTACAAACCATAAAATATAAAATCTAGTTATCTAACCTATGTAAAGCAAAAAATCATGCATAGGGGGCTTTCCTGGTGGCACAGTGGTTGGGAGTCCACCTGCCAATGCAGGGGACACGGGTTCAAGCCCTGGTCCGGGAAAATCCCACATGCCGCGGGGCGGCTGGGCCTGTGCGCCACAACTACTGAGCCTGTGCTCTAGAGCCCGCGAGCCACAACTACTGAAACCCGTGCGCCTGGAGCCTGTGCTCCGCAGCAGGAGAGGCCACCGCAGTGAGAAGCCTGTGCACCGCAGCGAAGAGTGGCCCCGCTCGCCGCACTGGAGAGGGCCCGTGCGCAGTAGCGAAGACCCAACACAGCCAAAAATAATAAATTTGAAATAAAAAAAAAAAAGTGCCTTGAGGTTTGCAAGTTACGGCATAAATCTTGATAATAACCATACATTTAAAAAATATCATGCATAGTATAAATCATATTAGTAACCATTTCATTGATTCATTTTCAGAAAATTAATTCTTGTAAGTGGAATCTGCACACCAGTCTAAGGGGCACAAGGAAACAAGTATATAAAGGTAAAAGTTTCACAGAAGCAAATGTCTGATTTTCACCAGGAAATTATTTTTCTCCCAAGACACTTATTTCTCCTATGTGGTTTGCAACCCTAATCTGACAGACCGCCAAAAACAAGCCTTCTAAGAGTGTCACTGATTCTCTTGCTGCTGTTCAATTAGATTTTGCATTTAGAAGAGAAATTCCCTTGTGTTTCTTATAATGATGTACCTGCTCCTTGGGAGATTTCCTCTCTTGACAAGAAATGCCTTCAGTATGGCAAGAAAAACAGCTCCAGGCTTTCTCTGATAATATCAAAGATCATTTGTTTGTATTAGATGGTTATGTGGGTTTCCCTCCTCTTAAGAGCAGTAAAGTACCGTTACAATTCCTTCCCAGACAACAGCGCACACAAAGTTTCTTGGCCTCTGTTCTGCATTTCTACTATATACCTGCACAAGAACAACTACTTGGAAGTAGCAAAGCTGTGACATAGTAGACAGAGAAATTCATTTGCTTTAGTCCCTTCCTTTTGGATATCAATACACAATAAATGTCAAATCAATAAATGCAGCATCATTTCAAATCCACCATATTGTAACCTTTCCTCATGAAATGCTTCCTATAAATAAAATGAAGTTTATGTTCAAAATTGTATAGCTTATTTTTGATACTTAATTTCTAACTGAGATGTGCAAAGATCCTTAAGAGAACGACCATCGTTTTCTTCCTGTTTCTAGACCTGGAACTCCTACATATTTGGTTATGGGTAATCTTCAGTTAATACTGCCTTCCAGAGAGACTTCTGCTATGCTGATGAAAATGTCACACCTTTTCAAATAGTTTTAAGGACACCTTAAGGGTGTCTTCCTAGACTCTAACCAAGCTGAATGTAATTTAATATTGAGATTCATCAGAAATATCCAACAGACATTCTCTCCCAGATGTAAACACATTAACATACTGCTTTCCCACACCTTGTCCTCTTTGCCTTTTAAAATTTCAGTATGTACAAATGAAATACAGATTTCAACCCATTCCCAACTGGGACATCTGCTCCATAATAAGAGAAATAGGTTTTGCCTTCCTGCAGATTCAGCAAGGAAAGCCCTGCTTGAAAATGATGTGTTTAGAGTGACACCTTGGAGGACTGACATACTCTGCACACATGTAATCCTCATAAACCTCCCCAGACAGCCCTTATTTCATTTTGCAAACTGCATCCTGGCTGGGCTCCACAGCACGTGGTGTGTGGTGAGACTGCCCTGCAGTGGTTCTCCCTTCCTCTGGGCTCTTTGATGGACACTTGTCAGTAATAGCCAAGAGGAGTGGGGCCCAGCCACCAGCAAGTGAAAAACGGCCACTGATAGTAAGCTTAATTAACTTTCCCAAGGAAAGCCTGTTCCCACAGGAAAAAACACCACGTTTCCCCCCCTCCTAGCGGTCCATTGAAAATGAGCAACAATGCTGTTGCCTTTTTGTTTCCCAAAGACTTTCTTCCCCGCAAGCAGTAGCGTGTTCCTCAAAGAATGCTAGTATTTCCTGTGGAAACTGTATGGCTGCCAGTAATGGCTCATAATTTTCCCTCTTTTCTTTTCGTAAAAATGAAATAAACAAAACGTGGCATTTGACAATAGCCAAAATACCAGTTCACCTCACTTACCACCTGCAGATGAAAGTCATCACCACGGAAGAAGGCCAGGAGACAAACACTCCTGGCTAAAACTGACGCGGACGAGCCCGGGACGCAGGACGGCGCCCGAGGGTGGCGGTCGAAGCCCGGGCAAGACGGAGCAGCCAGTGGGCGCGGTGCGGCTGAGCGAGGGGCTCCCCTTGGGCCGTGGCAACCCCAGGCGTCCCTCTTCTGCGATTACTATTATTGTTGGTGGTGCTGTTGCTATTACTATTACTTCGCCCCTCATTATCTCAGCTCTTAGGAGCCGCGGCACTGCCCATCCCTGCCTCCGATACGATCCCAGGTAGCAGCAAGAATAATACCCACACGAAACCGGCAAATGAAAAGAACAATCCTTTGGAAATTGAGGCGGGGGCTGTTCCCCCCTCCCCCAAGGAGAGTAGCCGCTTGGCAGCTGCCGCCGCCGTCGCTGTAGAGACCTCCCCCCAAACCCTTTCTGCAGAGGCACCGCTGCTACTCGAGCAGCCGGGACTCGCGGCACAAAGGGGGCCCGGGGCTCGGTGGCAGCCAGGGCGACACCCGCCCCGGTTGCCCGGTGCAAACTTGGAAAGGCTCAGCCGCCCGCGGCGCCGCCCCCCACCTCCCCGCGGCGCCCGCCCAGGACCTGGACTCACCGGGGACGCCCGGCGCTGCGGCGGCTCGGGAGCGCGGACTACGGACGGACGGACGGACGGATGGACGGCGGCGGCGGGAGCAGGAACCGCCGCAGCCGGAGCGGGCGGGCGGCGGAGGCGCTGCCGCGGCCCCGCTACGTCACAATGCGGCCGGGCCTCCGGCGCCTTTCCCCGGGCCCCGCAACAGACGCGAGCGGGCGGGGGCGGCCCCGGGGCGGCGGGCGCGGAGCCGGCGCGGAGGGAAGCGGGGCGCGGCGCGGGCGCACCTCTGGGATGGGGGCGCGGTCACCGCTGCCCGGGCTTCAGGGGCCGCCGTGCCCTCGCGTTGCAGTGCGCCGGGTGCCCGCCCCCCCGGCCCGCGAGCCCCCTCAGCCTGACTGACGGCGACCCTCCCCGCGGCGCCCCCCGCGCGGCCCGCGCCCCGACCGCGCCGCCTCGTCGCCCCGGACCCCCGCCCGCCTTCCTGCCCGAGGCGGTCAGCGAACCTGCTCTTTCTTCTGTACCTTTCGCTCTGGTACCTCTGCTGCCTTTGCCGCCCCTCAACTGGCTTTCTCCGCTCCTCCCCTCCTACTTTTTGCCCCGCTCTCCCTTTCTCCTCCGCCTCCCTCCCCCGCTTGGCGGCCTCTCCCCCCGGAGATGAAATCGCCCCTCACCGTGATCCCTGCGTCAACTGCTGCCACCTCATTGGTCCCCAAACCATTCCAGGGTTCCAGCCTCAGCCAGGAAAAGAGACTCGGGGAGGGCAGGGGGGGGGGCAACGGAACATGGGCACTGTCCTGGGAAATTGCTGTGCTTCGGGAGCCCCTGGCAGAGTCCTCAGGAGCTAGCACAGTCCTCAGCCCCCAATCCTCCCCCGCCCCACGCCAGGCTTGCCCACCCTAGAGGACTTCGCCAAGGAGGGAAGGGCAAGGGGGCTTTGCCCGGAATGTTCTGTGCTCAAGTGTGGGTGGTGGATGGAGGAGACTTTGGTCTAAGCGAATGGCTTTTTAATTCAACAACATTTAATACACCAACGGCCCTGCAGTAATATTAACTTTACTCTTAGCGTCTCTTTCTTAATTGGGGGGGGGTCGGGGTGGGGAGCTGCTGGATTAGGCATCCACAAGTCAGCAGTGGTGACTGCCTCTTTCCTTCCTTGTTTCCGAAATGAACTCAGGAGGAGTGGAAGCATTTATGCTAACCTTGGCTCCCGATCATCTCGCTTTCGCCCTCTGGAAAGCTTTCAATGGTTTTTAAGAAATCTCTTTCCCGGGAGAGACGTCTCAGAGAAGCTCACTCAGCAAAGCCATTGAGGGCCACACTCTTGCTCCTGGGTGTGGCTGCTCGCCTGATGCTGCTCCAGAGAAAAGTGCGAGGAAGCAAGTTCTCGTCTGTCCGCTTAAGGGCCTCCTCCTTCCCCTGCCAGTTCCAGAAGACAAGGGTGGCGCCACGATCCTGGGAAATTCGGCCCTATCTGGGTTAGTGGCAATGGGAATGTATAGCATGTGTAAGACCGTCACTGAAAACATATTACCAATAAAAAAGGAAGGGCCTGGTTGTTTAAAAACTGTGGTTCCCTGGATGACTAGCGAAATATTGCAAACAGTGCCTATGTAGTCCAGGGGCTGCTTTGTTGGCATTTCAGGAAAGAGGCCATTGTACTATTTGGAGGACATGGCCCAGCAATCCCTGCCCTGGACCTATTTGGAGGAGTACAATAGTCACTGAAATAAGGACTACCTTGAAGGCGCGCAGAAGACATTTCACATGCTTTTAATTCCATTTCCTATTGAGAAACTAAATTTCTCTCTCTGCTTTTTGACATAAACAGCCAAAAGCATGTTCTGCAGTGTTATAATTTGTTTATTGTAATTTATCATATATAAGACTTTAAGTACATACATGGAAACTGGCTTCACAATTTAAAAAATACACATTATCCCTCAGAAGATATAAAATCAGATGACATCATATGGCACTAAAAATACTTGAAAATATTGGGTTTAATTCTTTCACATCTGGTTAAAATAAAAATGCCTTTTTTTTTTTTTTTTGCCTAGTATAAACTCTAAGAAAAGCACATCTTGCTTCCATCCAGTAGATATGGATGGAGTTGGTGTCACCCTTGATATGTTCTATACACAACATACTTTTATTGCCATCCTCTTAAATATTTTGACAGCCTGCTTTTTTAAAAATCAAATTTTAACTTATTGAACGAGTAATTTTTTGAACAGTTATAAATGGCTATTTCCTTCCAACTGCCCTAAACATCTACTCTCTCTAAGAATAAGCCAGGTGTTAACTCAGTGTAAATAGTTCAACAAGAACTATTCTGAGTATTCTGATTCTGTTGCACGGTCAGAAAATGGGTTGTCAGAGGAAAGAAAATTTTGTTTTTGTGTAGCCAAGGAATAGCATGCCATAGTCTAAAAGAGCAACCTTTGAGATATTGTTTCAGATATTTTCCCCGTTTGCTTTTTTAGTTCTTTTGTTATGGTTCATTCTGTTTCTAACATGTTTTTGATTACATGTTCACCATTGTTTCCATGTGATTATTTTTACACTGTAAAAATAAACCTGTGCTTATACACAGTTTCCCACATAGGTGATGAGTTTGCTTTTACTTGGACTGTTCGTTGGTTTGCTTCTCCTGTGCACAGTCTTGCCAAATCCTAAACCACAAATTGATATACCAAAGTGTGGAAGTAGTGAAGTAATTGGGATTAAAACAGAGCTAGATTTTAGACTGGATGGCAAGAAAGCCAGCTTCCTCAAAATAACACTGACTTCTTATCAAGCTAATAAACTGTTCTGCCCACTCCTTCCGTGGCTTCTTACTACCACCTAGTCTCTAATACTCAGTTTCCTATTCCAGCAGGTGCCTCTACAGGCTAGTACTAACTATGGAATGGTTTACCAGCCATAGCTACTAGATTATTTTTAGAATTCCCATGCCTGTCACAGTGGAGTATGCAACTCTTAGAGCATTTAGTATATTTCTGCTTCATGTCCATTTCTACTCCCCTTCTATTCAATTGTCAGTTTCCATTAAATGCCAGGGAGTTCATACTACTCATAGTTGGATCTGTGACACTGAGCAGATTTTTATATTCAAGAGTTAGCTACCGAAAATAATTAGTACAGAAATTCATTTCACCGTATATCATCTGCCAAGGAGTTGCCATGTAATTATTCATTCAATTATTACAATAAAACAGCTGCCTCTTTCTTTTTACAGTTTCCATAATGTATCTTTATTGTGCTACAAAAATTGGATAAACCTGCTACAACACTGCCAGTGATCAAATAGACGCCATTTTTTCCCCATCCTTTAAGTGTTGATTTGCTTAATAAAACATCCAACTCTGCATTAAAGGTTCAGATTTGTATTTCTCATTGCAGAGTCTGGATCACTGAAGAGAGTCCTGTTTGGGGTCCTTTCTGATTTCTGGTTGGGACCTATAATTCAGCTGGGCCAGACTGCTCTTTTATTCTGGAGTCAAGTTTGCTTTGTTTGCTGTACAAATGTACATGGTTAATTATAAGATATGTATATCAAGAATCAGATCACACTGCATCTGCAAATGTGATTGTATTAGTCATGATAGGTTAGGTTATGCTGTGGTAACAAACACTCATGCAACAACAACCTCAAACTTGCATAGATCATTAAAAATGTATTTCCTGCTCTCACTGTATGGCAATTTCAGGTCAGCTGCATCTCTGATTCATATCTTTTTCACTTTAAGACTCCAGCCTAATGAAACAGCCACTAACAGCAATGTTGCTGGTCATTCTAGTGAGAGAAAGAGAACTTGAAGGTCTTATACGGGGAATTAAATGCTCCAGCTCAGAAGTTACACGCGTCACGTCTCACAACTCATTGGCCACAACTAGTTATGTGGCTCCACTACTCACAAGAGGACAAGGAAGGGCATCCTACAATATACCCAGATATTTGGTAAATAATAAGATGAGGAGGTGTGAACATATTACACTTTACTGTAGATCTTATAAAACAGGAGAAGAATCTCTGTGCATTTTACAAAAAGCCATAGAACTGAAACATGGAAATAGATGATGAACAGAAGTATAAATTCTATAGCACTTTTACCTTCTGAAACAACCACAAAATCAAGAGCAAAGAAATGTGACTGATAAAGAATGATTAGGAGCCCAGTTTTTGAACATTTTTGAGTTTCACAGAGAAAGGAATGGTTACAGAAACACATGGTTTTACCCAGTTTTCCACCTGGTTATAGGACATTCTCACATGTTCTCCCCACCTCCTTTTCCCAGTACACACCTCCTTATCTTTGACTTGTTTGGACAGAGCTTATCTTTGCTATACCCGTGGGTGTTTGTGTGCCTGAGGTGAGAGTGACTAGGAATTTATCATTCTTCACCTGACCTGTTTTCTGTGGTCATTTCTTCACTTTCCAGTGATTTTTTTTTCCCTTCAATATTTCTTCTTTTCTCTCTTTTTGGAGCAAGTTTTAGCCTTTTGCTTCATCTTAGCACTTCTAATAAAGCTAGAATTGGAGAGGGAGGTGAAATTCAAGCCCAGGAGCTTAGCTGCTTATAATACTATAGCAACTTCAATAAAAGATTGGGTGTAGAAGAAATTTTATGCATTGTTAACCTGATTCACTGAGATATTCCTGAGATTCCATTTAATCCTATTACTGTGCTTTACCTACCCTTACAGATCATTGGCAATTCTGTTGTTGGTATTTTTAAATGGAAAAAATTAGACCATGTACAAAAATGCAATCAGATGAATGTCTTGCCATGTGTTCTGAGACAGCCTGGGGCAAAAACGCAAAGAAAGTATCCATCAGGGATTAAGGGGTTTTGGATAAATCAACTGATTTGGGACCATGATTTTCCCCTGTGCTCCTCTTCCATAATGAACCACCAGCAGGGAGCAAATCTGCTGTAAAACTGCTGGGATACCTAGAGGAACTCTGGATTCAAACTCTATACAAAGTTTTCATGGCTGGATTTAACTATACTTACTTTAACCCCGTAGTTGGATTTGTGCAGGTTCACACGTTATTCTACCTGAAGTTGACTTGGGCTCACTCTTCACCGTGGCCCTAAGAGCCACTCTGCCCATTCTTAAGCTTCATCCACAAACCTTCAGTTGTGATTTAAAAGTGATATTTCTGCAGCAACCTGAGCCCAGTGGACTGGTCTCTTCTTCCAGGGACTCCACCCACATCGTCTTCAGTAGGTCACTTTTTCCAGGTTACTTTTTATGGAAAGCCTTTTCTGTCCCAGAGTGGCTTGATGCATTCAGATCTATTTGAACTAATCTTCCTTTGGGTCACGTCACATCTCCCTACGTGTCCACTGATGCCTCCAGTCTGAATCCATTTGCCATTGATCATGGTGAAGCCAGCCTGAGCCCTGCGTTCCCAGAAATCAGCGATGGTTGAGAAGGGCCCCCACCGTTTTGTGTTCCAGAAAATAACTTACCACAAAAAGCCACCTCCCCGTGAGCAAACTCATGGTCCAGTCTTTCTCATGACTCCATAAGATTTGCACATGACTCTCTTGTTTACCTACGAGGAGGCCAGACTTTCCCCTTTCTGCCTGAATGTGCTGACAAGACTAGACCCAGACCCTCCAACTTCCCATTCTTTGTCTCATGAATGAATAGCTGAGATTAGAACTGTTTGTCCCACTACAACTTGCTAGACACAGAGAAAAACATTTCCTGTTCAGCTAACTGACCTAGACTTCCCCTGATTACAGCAATCCCAAATGTAACTCATCCCACCTGTAACTAGTCTATTCTTCCCTATAAAAGTCTAACGCAACATCACCCCTCAGAAACACCCTGATACTCAGAGTTAGGGTGGTCTTCCAATTGCAATAGCCTGAATAAAATCAATCTCACTTGTCTGGTTTTTGTCTTTAATACCATCTTTTCCCCCTTTTAAATTCCGGTCTCCTTTTGTCATCTTCGTTAATAGCTACTCTAGTCACTGACGTGAATTGATGTCATGGATCTGTTATTTAACTCTAAAATGGTTTTTTCTAAGCAGTCTTTTACATCTAACATTTTTATCTCTAAGGGAAATACTTCACACTCTATAGCAAAAACTGGGAAGTGTTTAAAACCCTTCAAATTGTACAGCCTTATTATTCAACTTTTTCTTAGGTTTGTTTTTTTCTGTTGGTGAAATAAATACGTCAGAGTATTCAACTTAGTTTGGGATAAATGATCAGCATTCTTGCTTTCATAACATGGCATGTATATATAACAATATCTTAGTTATTAAATATTCAGCCACAGCATACTCTATGCTATGCCACTGGGTTAATATATTTTCCAGGGCTGCCAAATTAGTAATTTGCCTGCTGGGTTACACTACTTTCCAACTTGGGCCAAGAGAACAGATAAATAATTTTGGAGATGCAGACCCAGGGTGGGTGGTTTCAACAATTGGTATATCCCACTGATGAAAGCCCTCTTGAGAGAGAGAGAGAGAGAGAGAGAGAGAGAGAGAGAGAGAGAGAGACAGAGAGTCAGAGAGACAGAGAGAGACAGAGAGACAGAGAGACCCTCTCAAGGAGGGGCACCTGTAGTTTTCCTTCCAGGAATGATTCTCTGATACAGGCCAATGTGCCTAAAACCAAACATTATCTGAGGCCATCTGACCCTGACTGCAAATCATCCTGCTTCTTTCCTTTAGCAAGGAAAAAAGAGAGAGAAAATTCACTTAAGATTGGAAAACTATGGCTGTGAGGTCTTGTGAAGTTCATATTCTGTAAACATGGAGTATTCATAAGCAAGGGCACGTTTAGATACCAGAGATCTCACAAGTGTGCATAAACAGATTAAATCCCTAACTGGAGGTTTTGGTATTTGAAATGAATTTGATGACGTTGTTTTAAACAGGAACGTAGGTCAGCTGAGTGTGGTTAAATGATTTAAACGGGAACGCAGGTCAACTTGGGAACACCATGCCATGTTCACTGGGACCAGCCACGATCCCAGAATATGAAACCTAAGAAAATGCACTCCATTGATTACTTACCAATTGTAACCAAACTGTATATTTAATTGCATCTGTTCCTACAGGCAACTACAAAGTCTCTCTTCTACATTTTAATGATTTTATCATAGCATATAATCTGTGCTTTGAATATTACTTGGATTCAGGATTTCTGTTGTCTTTACAAGTAATTCATCTTTTTTCTCACCTATTCTACCTTGACACCAAAAACACACATTTGGGGATGACTGGATAGCTCTACAGATGATGCCCATGGCTATGAAATGGAATAAAATGATTTAGATTTTATGAGGATTAAACCTATAATAGACTGGTCTCTGACTTTAAGCAGCTTCTAGGGATTAATAGAACAGAAACCTTTTCCCCTTGGATAAGCTATGCAAAGACTTTAGAACTGGTTACCTCTAATTAGCAGAAGAAAGCTGTCAGTGAATGGAATGCATAAGTAATTATAATCCCCACTGTTCCAGACCAGAATAAATCCTATTTCCAAACAGGTTTTGTGAAGAAAGACCAGTTCTGAAAATGTAAGATTTTCAGTCTGCCTAGATATGACTGTCTTACGAGTTTTACTTTCTTCCACAAATTTATAGCTTCCAGTTTCCAATTCCTCATCCAGGGGACATATGGTCCTCTTTAGAAGAAAACAAGGAGAGAAAAGCTAAATACATATTGGACTGGATGAGAAAAGCTGATGGCTGATGAAAAACGTTCCTTGTAAATCATGGGAAATGTTTTAAAGGTGGTTTGTGGGAAGAATAGAGAAAGATGTAACTGTTGATAGGCTGAATGTTTTTAAACTCAAAGTCCAAGGCAGCCCTGCAGTATAGAGGTTAAGCACACTGATCTGGGAGTCAGACTCCTTGGGTGTAAATCCCAACTTCCCTTCTTACCACTTCAAAGTTACTTCATTTGACCAGGCCTTAGTTTCCACAGCTACAAAATGAGATGTTAATAGTGCCTACCCAGAAGATTGTTATGAGAATTAAATAAGCTAATATTCTAAGAAAACTTAAAATTGAACACATTAAAAAGTTTAAATAAATATTTGTTAAATAAATGTACTCTAGAAAGCCTATGGCACCTGGGTGAATTCACTGGAAAAAATGAACTCTGAAGCTGAGTGCTGCCTAGCTGGATAGAAATATCCCTATTTCTCTACTTGTATCACGGCATTAAATAGCACTAGAATTCTTTTCTCCTTAAACTACAATAATAGTACATCCTGGATTCCTATATGGTCTGTATATAGTTGTTCACAACCCCACTTTTATTATAATCATTTAGATTATTGGAAATATTATTTAGAAAACCTTTCAGTTCATGTTTTAGTATTGCCATTGGTTCCCTGACAATTTAAGATTTAAAAAAAATTTTATCCTCTAGTTTGGTATTTAACTTTCATTTGCAAACAGCATTTAACATTCTACCGAGACCTCCAATGGTGATTTGACTAACAATTCAGGAACAGGTGGAGAAGAAATATTTTTTTAAAGAAACATTTTTAGCAAAAGAAGTATCATCAGCATTTAACTCTAGGGCTGTCAATATGATTTTGATATGTTTACCATTAAAGTGATATAAATGGAAAAATACTGTTCTTGGGAAAATGCAAGGTACTTGGTTACACATTTATTCAGCAAATATTTTTGAGCACTTGCTGTGCACTGTGTTAATTGTTTAGGATATATTGGAGTGGACAGAACAGAGACATCAGACTGACCTTATAGGTAGTCAATAAACAAGTATATGTCCGTGTTGCAAAGAGCTATGAAGGCAAAAACAGATTGCTGGGGGGCAGGGGGGAAAGAAAGAGAGGACATAGTATAATGTTGGGTGGTCAGGGAAGGCCTCTGAAGTTTGAAGAAAGAAAAGAGGACAACCATGTGAACAGTGAGAAAAGAGATCCAGACAGAGGAACCAGATCCGACTGCTGAGTATCCTTCCATCAACCATGAAGAAACCAAAAGTGTTCAGAGCCATTCTCAAAAAATTAAGTGATTTAAGGAGGGCCATATGTCAGCTACCCCTTGGCCTGGTACCACATACGTACAAAAACAAAACTAATCATCAATGCCACCATTAACCATATATTCGGGAAACACAAGTGGAAATGTTGACTTATTAAAGTGCTTACAAAGCATCTATGAGAACAATATCACCGCATAGTGATAATCCCTAGACAGCAAGTCTTCAAAGAAAGTAAAAACCCCTACGGTATACTCCCTGGTGTGAGGATTAAGCAATGCTATTGGGAATGTGTAGCCGAAGTAGAAAGGAGATTAATTGTTCCAAAACACTAGAGAATTGAGACTAGAACACAAAACACATTTAAGAGCAAGTAGGTAGCAGAAAATCATGAGGTGGTGAAAAGTTCTATGAGAATCATAAATAATCAGGTAGATACATTTTAAACATTTTATCTAATTTGGAATTTCACTTAAGAGTTGTGACCTAGAAATTTGGAAAGCTTCTCCTCAACTTTCCACATTTTCTAAAACCTGTCATGACCTTGGCAACGGCTTTTAGTAGCTACATTGACCGGGGGAAAGAACTTGGAATCTTGGTACAGATTTGAGGAAATGAGGATTTTTGAAAAAAAAAACAACAAAACAAAAGATTCTATTGTTCACAGCATACTGAACTACTCATAAATCTGTAATATTCTATAAAAACACAACAGGTCCACAGCAAATGCTCTAAGTATAGCCTGCAGTGTCCCTCCAGGGCTGCACAGTTCCACAGAGTAGCCACTAGCCAGAGGTCTTTATAAGCACTCAAACCGTGATTAGTCCAGACTGAGATGTGTTGTGAGTGTAACAGACACACTGGATTTCAAAGTCTTAGTGCAGAAGAAAGAATGCAAAATATCCCATTAATAATTGTACAATGTTGGGCTATATTAGAGTAAATAATATATTGAAAATTAATTTCACCTGTAATCTTTTTTCATCCACCTACTTCAAAACTTAAAATTGAATATTTCACTTGCATTATATTTCTATTGGACAGCTCGGTTCTAGGGAATGTGAAAAATCACCCCATTATACCTGCTCCCTAACATCCATCATACACCATTGTGTCAAAACGGATGACAGTGTCGTCAGAGGGTGGCTAGCCAGCTTCAGGTTTTGGTGGGAGGTAACAGATGGATGTGACAGTTACACAGTATTGGAAAAATTGATGCTTGGTAGAAAAACTCATTGATAAGTATTGGAGAAAAATTATTGATGTGCTCTATAGATGTTCCCAAAGAAGGAAACCGGGAGCATAAAAACATAAAACAAAGCACTACATTATCCTTATGCCAGTGACTGAGGGGCTGCAGGATATACTGTCCTTCAGATTGCTTGTGCTTTTTAATTTTTTTATTACTTTTTTTTGCTTGTTTTTTTTTTTTTTTTTTTTTTTTTTTTTTTTTGCGGTACGCAGGCCTCTCACCGCTGTGGCCGCTCCCGCTGCAGAGCACAGGCTCCGGACGCGCAGGCTCAGCGGCCATGGCTCACGGGCCCAGCCGCTCTGTGGCATGTGGGATCCTCCCAGACCCGGGCACGAGCCTGCGTCCCCTGCATCGGCAGGCGGACTCTCAACCACTGCGCCACCAGGGAAGCCCCTGCTTGTTTTTTTTTTAAAAAAGAGAGCATGCATAATTTTCCAAACCTATACCCCACCTCCCTTTCTTTCCTCTAAAACAGCAACTCAACAAGCAGAAATAAACCTTTACAATCAATAAGCTAAGGTAGCCAATGGGTATTCTGCAAACTTCATGACAATAGCCCCACTCCATGTAGATTATGCAACAGATGTTGATGATGCTTAGCATGAGCTGAGGATAGAGAAAAAACTATTGTGTCTTCATACTTGGCTAAAGGAAAAATCTTTCCCCATGAAAAGATCTGCATAAAAGTACACCCTTAGCAAATTGACTAATATGTCAGGCTTCAAAGTGACCAGACTGTACACTTACTGTTTTACTAATCCTCTGGCTTCTGCTGTTTTGAAATGGTTACAGAGAAGTCCATTTTGGAATATTTTGCCCTTGGCTTTAACACTTGGCAGAAAAGTTCACTGTTCTCTGCTCTTCCTTGTGTAAGTTATAAAGCTGTTTGTCATCTGTAGTATCCGGAACACCTGCTTTTTTTAAAGGACTGCTGGCTCAGGGAAAAGAGCATAAGTTATTTTTATGCAACTCACCAACTCAAGGCTTTTATAAAACCCATCTGAAACAGTGTATTTCTCCCCACCCCCACTCAAATAAAATATGTTAAAAATCAGAATATTTCATTTTACCAGCTTCCTTTTGAGATAAATCATTGGAAGACAAATGACAGGACAGTTGGGTAAACCAAAGCAAGAGCCTTTTGCTCATAACAGGATACACATGGGAAGAAGAACACAGGCAATCTCGTCTCCCAATCCAGAGAGAGATTTTTCAAAGAACTTATAGAAACTTAAGGAGGAAAAATTTTCAAGAATTTAGGAAGACCAAGGAGATGAGGGAGGCTCTATTACTTCTTCATATGGAGTGTGACACATTTTAAATCCCATGTTTAGTGTATATCTGTTGTTTTTGCCTACTTGGCAGACCTTCTCCCTTCTTGTAATCTTTTTCCTCTGGGAACTCTCCCTTCCTCAGCTGATAGATGTGTTTATCACTTGATCTGCCTCCCTGGCCATAGGGATGGGCACAAGACTAGCCAATCAGAGTCTCTCATCCTCTTGGGCCATGGGGTGGGCGGATTGGTTGGGGCTATTGAAAAAGAGGCATTCTTTCTTGTTCTCTTGGGGTTGTTATCTCTGAGAGTGATGTAAGACTTGGGCAGTTGTGGCTACCATCTTTGCTACCCTGAGAAGACAGCCTGACTGAGAATGAAGACAATATAGAGAAAAGTAGTGCTGAGAGATGTAAAAGTAAAGAAAATCTTGATGAAAAAATTTTAGCCCCCGGATTTCTTAATTACATGATCACAAAATTCCCACTCAGCTTTTCTTTTCAGCATAAGCTAGTTTGAGCTGGGTTTCTGCTCATTATAATCTCTTATAATCAAAAGATTCATAACTAATATAGTATGTTTGAGTGCAACTAAAAACTGTGTCAAAAAGACTAAGGAAGGAAAAAGGAGTAATAAGGGCCCCCAAAAATGAAGACAAGAAAGAAGAAAACTGGAAATGATTAGGTAATTTCTCTTCTTTTCTCTCAATGTGTCAGCAGAAATTACATACACACACACATACACACAATAGAGTTTACATGCATGGAAACTCTAAAGAGAATATCAATCTTAACTCACCACTGGAATTGAACACAAACTAAATAATTGCAATAAAATTAACCATTCCTGGCACAGGAGGTGGTCTGCATGCAAAAGTGCAAATTTTTGAACCATACCTCTCAGCTCTATTGTTTTTTTCTATTTCACCATTTCCCTCTTTTTTAAATAAAAAATTGATGGCTTTTAAAAATTAATAAACCAACATATACTCATTAAAAAATATAAGTAGTAGAGAAGTCGTCGTTAAAAAATAAAAATCCAAACCTTACATATCAAACCCTATTCTTCAAGTGTTTGAGTGTACTCTTCCAGATCCTCTTCCTTGCATTTATCAAAAAATATTTCTTTTCCTTTTAACAAAAAATGGAATCAAGGTATGCATCTTGTTCCCAAATTAATTTGTTTTTTAACAATTAAAAGCATCTTATGAACATCTTTTCACATAAAACATATAGGTCACCTCATTTTATTTAGCAGCTAATATTTCAATGTATTGAAGAACATTTAGTCGGTCTCTAGTTTTTTTTCTATTGCTTTTTCTGTTAGACCTAATGATTATAACAAACAACCTTCAACATATTCTTATACTCCTCCCTTTTTTAAAATTATGATCATTTTTATTATTGTTGCAGCTGTTTCCTAATAAAAAACTGTGACCTAATGATCAGAACAAGGGCCAATTAAAATCTCCACCTTCTACACATCCTTATGCACACACCCAGTGGGTCTGATGAAACAGGCAGCGGTGAGGCATGATTTGAAGTGTGACATGGGAAGAAACATCAACCTAAATGATCTGACCCAGGACCGGTGAAGTTCACACCCACAATCACACATGCGCAGTTGCCTTTCCTTGTGTTCCTGTATAACATTCAAATCATGCCCCAGAACTACAGGTCTTGGCAGATGACTGACCTCTTAACCTACATGTCAGCCATTTTCATTGTCAGCTTCTGTCCATTACCACACAAGACAGTTAGTAAAACTGTTCTTCACCTTCAGGCAGATGTCTGTCGTCCATTTGTCTAGATCAAGAGCCTTACAAGCACTTCTAATTCTGAACTCTGTAGGGGCATTTGACTCCTGGCAGGATTGACAATGCAATTACTACTCTTTAATCAGCCCAGTGGACAGGATTCATTTATTTTACCTTCTGCTTTGAATTATTTTCCAAGGCAACTTGTAGAGTTTTTAAAAGTAGTTCAGTCCTTTTTGTTTTTGTATCATTATTAAACCTGCAGACAATATCAGCCCTTTTTTTTTTGGTGGTGGGAGGGGGTTGTTTATGACACTTCAGGTTACTGAAGCCTGACCCAATTACCTGTAATATTTTCCTCTACCTTCTCCAGGTGAGAAAACTTGAAAAAATTATCCCTTCTTGTGGTGGTTTATCACCTGGCTTAATTTTCCTCGCACTGGCCTTTTTAGGTCTGAAAGCAGGGAGATAAGATATGCTGAGTGATGTGTACCACTACTTCTCAGATACCCTGAGCAGTACAGGAAATGCAGGTGCCTTGCCTGTGACCCCAGAGAAGCAGCAGGGCCCACTTTCACTTCTGTTTTATTATTGTCTTCAATACTGTTGTTGAAAGTAAGAAAATAACATGAGGCAATTTTTTAATGAAATCCCCAACTGCAGCAGATTATGTGGCCAAAAAACAGTGGCCAATTAAAACAGCAAGCCCTGCCTCTTTTCTGACAAGGAAGAGAAGCTTGTGACAGCAGATTCCTGTTCAACAATGAAATGCAAGGAAGTGTCTGAGGCCCAAGGGAACCAGACTTCTGGGAGGGCTTTTGTTTTCCTGTTTGGCAATTATCAATGAGTGCATCAAAACAGGGTCCCTTCCTTACTCAAGGCCAGTATTAACTACGAAAGTGTGGGTAGGTCAAGTTTATGTTGGGTACCAACCACGTCACTTCACTTTTCAAATGCTCTCCATTTCTCAGAATAGGCCCTAATGTCCCTCGCCTCTAGAAACACACTATCCTTACCCTGGGCTGGGCTGCCTGGGACCACCCTTGATTCTTAGATCTGGGCTGTGTACCACATCTCAGACTTTTCTGTCTCCACTCAACACTTGCCACCAAAGTATACTTGTCTTGTGTCCCACTCCCTCTGGATCCTAATAGGATCTGGAGTGAAGGTGATAAACTATACAAATGAAGGTCACTCGTGCGTATATCTCTTGGGTAATATGTGCAGCTAAGAGGCTCTTCCTGAATCTGGTTAGAATCCTCTTTATGCAAAAGGAATCAATATAATGGTGGGGCCTTAAGGCTCTTTCTTAGGGGAGGTTTTCAGTGACAGAGTTGCTTTAGAAAGCCCTCAAAGCACATTGGAGGCAGCTCCCTACCTCATGAACATAGCCTGGCCTTCTGCCTTCTGCCGTTTTGACCAGAAACCTTATGGGATATCCTAACAGAGCAGCAACTATAACTTAGCAGTCCTTAGGGCTCCTCCCCCCGGGAGGGGAAGAGAGCTCTGCCAGGGAATATTCTCCAACATAAGACAGCTTTTTGACATTCTACAAAACAGGTAGTGAAAGATCTTGTTTGAAATATGTGGATTTCACTAATCACTTTTCTTGCACTTATACCTCACCTCCCCCATGGCCAACCTGCCCAGTCTTTTAGAGGACACCCAGGCAACAAGGTGGGCTAACTACTTCTACAGAACGACACTGAAATGCCTACCATGTTCTGTTCAACAAGGGAGCTCGAAAGAAACACATATGGGTCAAACTGGGATGAAGACAGCACTGTTCCAACTGAATAAAACATTCAATTATTACATCTGTCACTTGGCTTTTCAATTCAGTCCCCTCTTTTCTGATACTTTCAAATTCCTGTTTCATATGATTTTTTCTCTAAAGAGTATAGATTATATACAGTATTTTAATCTTATTTTCCAAGAAGCAACTGAAAATGCAGTATGTAATATGTGTTTTTTTAAATTAAGATCATAGGAAAGAAAAATTTATCTAAGGTTCTTATGAAAAAGGTAGTCTATCTGTATTTCTTAAGTGTAAGTAAAACTTTATTTTTTAGACTGTAATGTTTCCTCTGAATATTTACCTAAATTCAATGATCAGTCTCTGGTCAATCCTTCTAGTTCCACTGTGTTCTTTTATAAGGTAGTTTGGAATAGCCAATTAATATACTATTTCCAGGAGTAGGTTTTCCTGACAGCTTAACCATTTTGGACATAGTAATATCTAAACACAGTATTTTCTAATTTTTCCATGGATAGTGCCCTTTGTTCAATTTACCTGACCTTTAACACAACATAGAGAAAATTTATGGTACCACGTTAATTTCATATTCAATGACAAAGCTATCTGAAGGATAATTGAAGACTTTGATTTGAATTGCATTAAGCTCTCATAAATCAATTATAAAAGGAACATTTATTTACTTTTCACACATTTAATTAAATATGTTCAAGAGAGTAGATTTACATGGTAGGGGAAAACTTCACATCTGAAGATATATAATAAAAATGAGATTGCAGTTATAAATCCTTAATCAGGGGATCTTAATGGTTACAGGACATTAGAAAGAAGCTAACTGGCAATGTAAGAAAGACCTAGCACAGGAGGGAGATTTTCAAATCAATAGAGTAAACAACTGGCTGACGTTGGATAGATAAGAAAAACATTTCTATACAACCGTCTGAAAGCATCTCCCCCTTACTTTCAGTCTGGGAAAGGCTGAATATATAATGTGAAGGGGCAAATAGGAGATGAATTCAGGGATTTCAGGCTTTTAGTTTAGGGCTTTGCCATAGTCCTAAATCATCCCTATGGTCTCCACTCATCCTTCCTTCCTTTCTCTGCAAACCATCTGTAAAGGCAATAAAAATATCTGTCATTTTAGCACTTGAAGGCAAAGGCTTAGGAAGAAGGCAGAATTCTTTTCAAGAATTTTTTTTCTAGACAATACCTTAATGACGTGGGCCTGTTTGGCTATGAAAATTGAGTTGCTCCCCTCCCCCGACCTAGCCTAAAAGGATTCCCCACCTGTGATGTGATTATTCTCACCAATTACTCTCAATAATTAGCCCAACACATCCCGTAGACCTCTATGGGATTGAGTTAACAGTACTTCTGCAAGTGAAAAAAAAAGAATTATTTTTTTTTCTGCAGCTGCTATGTTGCCCAAGCCAGGGCCACCATTTACTCCTAGATGTGCTCCGGAAGACGTCATTCACATACACTACAAAGTGAGCAGTGCCTCCTAGCTCTGTGCTGTGAGGTAGCCCTCATGGCTGTCCAGAGCTGGGTGAGGGAATGTGGAAGAGGGTAGGCTGACACATAGGCACAGGAATTCAGAGAAACGGAGAAACTGGAAACCAAATCCCTCTGGGAAATCTGTTGAAAATATGGCGAGGGGCGCTGGGATTGGGATATTGATTCAGTTTGTTTGGACGTTAAAGAAAAGGGTGGCTGTAGGAGCCTGGAAACTTGGGGATAACCGTAGTGCAGACATTTTCAGTATGCTTCCACAAATACACATCCTCCTGCATTTCCTGTCAAAATGGATCATAGCTCTATGAGTTTTGGAGATCCCTCTCCTGGAAGCGCCTATCTGAGTAGAGGGACTCAGCCTCTGTGAGTAAAGGGAGGGAAATCACAAGGCTGTACAAGAAGGCTCACTAATGAATCTTGTTTTCCTCATGTTCTCCCCTTTCATTGATCTCAGCATGTTTCAATAGCTAAACAGTTGCTTCTCCTACCTAAGAGCAGGAGTCCGAGAATTGAACACTGTGAAGAGTTAATTCAAATCCGTACGTAATAAATTTTAGTTAAATGTTTACGCTTAGAAAAGGATTGAAAAGTTATGTGAAAAAAATCCGTTTAAGATGTTTGTTTTGATTTTGTAAAGCCATGTGCTTTTTTCTTCCTTTTAACATAATTTTTCAAAAACAGGTTTTTTTTTTTGTTTCTTATGTATAAAATTGCCTAGACCTTGCAAACATAAGATAATTAGAAAGAAAAATCATTGAACAATGGAGGAAAGGAAATATTCTGACCTCCTTTGCCCTACAGGGAGCCCCTCCCTATTTCAATAAAAGAAAACAAGTCTTTTTTGTTTTAGCTTAAAAGATTGAAATGAAAGTACCCTAAGCTAATGTGTATCTGACAAAATATTTTGCATGTAAACCAGCCAATTTAGAGGAAGCCTGGTTCCGCTGCAATAGCTATGTGACACCTAAAAAGCAGACATTTCAGAGGGGGAAGCTTTTCACGGTGAGCCGAGTAAGAAGCAGCCGGGGCTCCAGCATTCCTCCTCCCCTCAGATGCTCCAAAACTGGGGACTGAAGTGCCAGCTTTATGTGTAGGCTGCAAGAGCTTCTCTTTAAATAGTCATTCTGTTAAATTAATTCATCTTTCATCTATTCATAGGAACGCCCCCCCCCCCCCCCCCCGACTCCCAGCCGCAAAACACATAAAAGGGGTCTGCATTTCAAAGGACTAGTGCCAAATCCTTATTCTCCTGTGCTTGAGTGACTAGATGCCAGGATGGGCACAGATCACCATGAAGAAGTATATAATAACTTCATAAACTGTGAAAATACAAATCTGTCACATTGGATAAGAAATAGGTGGTTCAGAAACAAACGCCTTTGAAACAGTGAATGCACCTGGTGAGAGGATTTTACCACAAGCCAAAATGTCTGGAAAATGACATCAGGAGCTTGCCCTCCAAAGTACCAGGATATAAAGGAAAGGCCAAGCATGCTTTAAGCATAAGGAAAGCTTTCAGGTCCAAGAGAAGGAAAAGATAATTGAGATAATGTCACAGTTGACCCTCACTATTCATAGTGTCTGTTACATCGCAGATGTACCAGCTGGTTGCCACCCTTCCAGGCTGTATAGCTTCAATGAAAGTCAGTGCAGTGACAAGAGGACTTGGAGTCAAATGCTCAAGGTCCAGTGCAAACAAGGAGTGCATTTTTATCTATGTGTTCTTGTTCAGTAATTAGCAACACTGCAGCATCATGGGACAGCGAATTGTCTTCAGTCTTCCTGAAACGCTGCATCTGGCCTGACCACCTTCTCCAAGGGAGGATTTTTGCATATGTACATAGACAATCTATGTGAGTGATGGCAGGCAGACTCAAAGAACAGCTTGGGGGACTTAGACATTCACACTGAGTACAATCCAGAGAGGAAAGTTTGTGCTCATTCATGACAGGAATAATGACATATTGTCATCTGTCCTCCTCTCCTGAATCACAGCCACTACATGGCCAGTCTGTACTGTCCTATATATCAGAACAGAATGGTCACTGCTGGAGGAGTACGGATGGCGTGACCCGACCACTGTGGGAGACTCGCACTCTCATAAGTCTTGTGAGATCACTGGGACTGCCCAGAACAGCACCTAGAATTGCCCACCTGCTCAGGGTGTATCTTAATGTTCAAGGCCAGCCCAGACCTGCAGTGGACCTCTTCCCACTTTTCAAGGTGATTGTGGGAAGGAACACAGTGGGGAAGGTCTGGGTCACACTGCAATTTGCAAATATATGTCTCGGCGTGGGGGAGGAGATAATGGCCTGAGATCACTATGGGCACTCGGGCCATGGGTACCTGCCACCGTAGACACCTGCTCATCCAGGGACTTCTCTTTGCTACATATCCCAGGGGAATTCCTGTTCTTGACCTACCAAACTCTCTTAGTGATGGATGGCCTGGGTTGTGTGTCTACCTGACCCAAACACACTTTCCAAAGCCAAATACCTCTGTCAGTACAAAATAAGCATGCCTTGCCAAAAACTACAAACCTACAATTCCAATCTGTTAACACTTGTAAAAGATAGAGAACAATCCGTTTCCTTGGATGCTTAGGTCTCCTGTGTTGCCTTTACTATTTTTTTTTAACTACCTTTCAATTCCTACTTGGACACCAAGGTAATCACAGATTTCAAGAGAAAGCCTAAGTGTCTGGATAAAGAGTTACCAATTTGGTCCCCGAGAGCAAGTATCAGGCTTCTTGGTGTGGAGTGATTTGTCTAATGTGGAACAACTCACAATTCAGAACCAATGCTTTAAAACTTTGTACTCAATAATACTCAAATGGCCACACATACTTTAACATCATTGTAACTACAGCTATTCAAAAAACACAGGCTTCAAGTATTTCTACATTAAGTATATCTAAGGAAGAAAATTCTGATCTCATACTCATGATGTAATGTATATCAGAAGCCAGTTTATTCAGGTGAGTGAACTAGACCTTCACATGCAGAAGAAAATTCATACCGGATATTTTTGTGTTGTATCTGGTATTTGACATCACCATATCAGCTTATAAACTGTTTTTTTTGGGGGGGGGTTCTTTGTTTTGGGACTGATTCCTTGAGAAAACATATAGCAATTTTAAAGTCCTGAGCAGTAATAGTTTAGACACTTTGTTTATAAAGTTAACATGAAATCTACTTATTAGAGTTGAGGGTAAGCTCCATGGGACAATGTAGTAATTAAACTTCTCTGTGAAGTTGTGGGTTCTTAGATGGCATGTCTTCCAAGAAGTTCAGTCCTGCAACCTTGTGATTATAAGGGTTTGGTTTGTGATCATCAAAGCGGTAGGGGTGGGTGTGTGTGTGTGTGTGTGTGTGTGTGTGTGTGTGTGTGTGGATGTGTGGATGTGTGTGTGTGTGTGTAAGCAAATGACTCAAGCTGCCTATCTACATAGCTGTTTGAAATACAGCTCATCAGACTAAATTAAAAACACTCTTTGTTGCTCTGAAACTTTCTTTTTTTGAAAAGTGCTGATTCAAACAGGTCTGTTGCATGAATTCACAATATCTGCATGGAATTGGAAAGTAGGAGGAGCAGGAAAGGTCTTTGTGCTAACATTTAAAGACCTTACATATATGTTGTTTTTAGTATGTCACCAATTAGTCAAATTAGAGGTGGGGCATAATAAAGGTCAAGTATTTTATTTTCAAGGTCAAAACCTGAGCTTTTAAAAATTATTCGAAGAGGGCTTCCCTGGTGGCGCAGTGGTTGAGAGTCCGCCTGCCGATGCAGGGGACACGGGTTCGTGCCACGGTCCGAGAAGATCCCATGTGCCGCGGAGCAGCTGGGCCCGTGAGCCATGGCCGCTGAGCCTGCGCGTCCGGAGCCTGTGCTCCGCAACGGGAGAGGCCAGAACAGTGAGAGGCCCGCGTACCGCAAAAAAAAAAAAAAAAAAAAAATTATTCGAGGAAATGGATAACTCAGTTATGTTTGGGATTTGATCAACACTCAGTCAAACTGAACACTGCTTTAAAATTGTAGGGCACATTAAATTTGATTTTTTTACTAAGATGAAAATTATTTTCTGGTGATTGGAAGTGGTTAGGGTTTAAAAGAAATTTAAGATCAGTTTTCCAATAGTGCATATGTGACACGGTCACCTTCCTTTATTTATTCCTTCTCTCCTCCTGACCCCAACACACACACACACACACACACACACACACACACACACACACACACACTCACACACCAGGGCATCCAGATTCTGGGGAACAGGGAAAGAGAAAATTAAAATTTGGGAGCAGACACTGCCTGACATTAAGACTTTACTACCCAACTAATATGAAAGTGCGTGGATGAGCATCAAAAAGGATGTTCCAAAGTAACTAATATGCAAATGAAAAAATCTAAGCATCTGAAACTCCTTAGAGGATTAATGGTAGATAACATATGCACTTAAATTATTTACCAGCCTGAACTTCACCAGGTACAAACAGCCACAGACTGAAAGAAATTTACATCTGATAGATCTTCACGCTGACCTGGGTAAAGATCTACTCCTTATACACTGCCCTAGGATGATGAGTATTAATTTCTCTTTCTTTTTCTTTAGATCCCACCAGGAAATGCAAAATTTTCCTAGTGCTTCAGTGCTGCCATCCTTAAACCCTAAGCCCCTACAGTATTCATGCTTATAAATGATTTCCTATCTGACTGCTACCCCTGTGTCAACTCTCTCTTATTCTATCTTCATTGTCAATAAAAATATTTTTAAAATATATTTATTTAGGTACTTTAGATATTTGTAGTTCCTTCATTTCTGTGAAGTTCATTTTATAGATAAGGAAATAGGTATCAGTCAGAAATGTGCTGAAAGGCTGAAGAAATGTCTTTTCAAATTAGTCGCTGACCTGTCCCTGGGAATCCAAGCAAGCTTTACTGACAGTTGTCGGAGATAGAATTCAGGCCATTCCTTTAACAGCCTAGATGGCTTCAGGCTTCCCTGGCAATTCCAGAGGGCCCTGACTCCTCTGTTCTAAACCTTCACTCTCTCAGGCTGTTTGAACCTAGCCTCCTTTAAGATTACACCAGGCATCATTTTCTCCATAAAGCCTTTGCCAGTTTCTCTAGGTTGGAAAGAGTCACTTCCTCTGAACACTGACTGTTCTTGGCTTACATGGCCTATATCTTAGGGCATTTAAGACTTTCTGTTTTATGCTGTTGTTTCTGGATGTGTGTTACTTTGAAGTCTACTTGAGGGTGCAGTGTTATTTACCTGTCTGCTCTACTTCAGTGCTCAGCATAATTTTATGCACATGCTATGTTCTCAGTAAATGTTAGTTGAATAAGTGAATACAGAATTAAATAAATTAATTGATAACAATACATAAATGCATGTTATCTACAGTGTCCAGATCCATATAGATGGTGCAAAGAGTAAAGAAAATCTCATGGCCTCAGCAGCTAATCCTAGGTTTCAATTTCTAGATTGTATTTCACAATTATTTTTCTTTGCAGGGAAATGATGAGATTTTCATTTTGCATTATAGAATCATTTCAATAACCAAACAATCCACATTAACTATCTTGATGTTAATAAATATGTCATCATCAGAGAATAAAACTCATTAACAAGCCTGTGCATTGATGACAGAAGAAACACTACTTAAAGCTATACTTTGCAGATTAAGTGAGAAATGCTACTTTGTTAATATTCTCTATGTAAAGTCTGAGATTGTGTTCACATCCAATATATTTTTAGTTTCTAATACACCATCTTGTTCCATATAAGATCTGAGGAGACAATGTCATATTATGTTTGTCTTGCAATTTCCCATATGGGGCTTCAGGTTTACAATACAGATAATTAGTATTATGGAGTATTAGTCAATATTTCATAAATTAGATTAATAATTCCTCTTTGCCTCTCCATAAAATCATAATTTGCTTCCTATATCTTTTTTTGGTATTGATAAAAAGTTTATTAAATAATTAGAAAATAGGAAAAGATTAAAACTGCTTTTTTTAAACTTTTAACTTGAGATAATTAGAGATTCACATGAAGCTTTAAGAAATAATTCAGAGAGATCTGTGTACTTGTTACCCAGTTTCCCTCTGTGGTAACAGCTTGCAAAACTACAGGACAACATCTCTACAAGCATATTGATATTAATACAGGCAAATTTCCCTCTTGTTGCCTTTTATAGCCACACTCACCTACCCCCACCCCTGCACACTGGCAACCAGTAATCAGTTCTTCTTTCTATAATTTTAGCATATTAATAATGTTATATAAATGGAATTATACAGTATATAATCTTTCAGGATTTTTTTTTTTCTCACTCCGTGTAAGTCCCTAGAGATTCATTCAAATTGTCAAGTGTATCCTCTTTGTAAGTATATTCTGTGGTGCGGATGGACCACAGTTTAACTATTCACCTGTTGAAGGACACGGGTGTTTCTAGTTTGGGGGTATTATGAATAAAACATCCATTACATGTTTTTGTGTGAACGGAAGTTTTCATTTCTTTGCGATTTCCCCAATGCAATTACTGGGTCATATGCTAGTTGCATATTTAGATTTATAAGAAACTGCTGAACTATTTTCTAGAGTATTAATACCATCTTTCATTCTCAGCAGCAATGTGAAAGTAATTCAGTTTCTCTTCATCCTTGCCAGCAATTGGTATTGTTGCTATTTTTTTACTTTAGTCATTCTGATAGGTATGTAGTGATATCTTACTGTGGCTATAAATTGCATATCCCTAATGGCTGGTACACGTTCATGGAATTATTTGTCATCTACTATATATGGTGAAATACATGTTCATGTCTTTTGCCCATTTTCTAATTGGATTATTTGTTTACTGTTGAGTTTTGAGTGTTTGCAATATATTCTAGGTGCTAGTCGTTTGTCAGGTAGATGGTTCAGAAAATTTTTCTCCAGGTCTGTAGCTTGTTTTTCCATCCTTTTGACAGATTTTCACTGAGGATAATTTTAAAATTTTGATGAGGTCCAGTTAATTAATTTTACCTTTTATGGGTTGTGACTTCGGTATCAAATCTAAGAACTCTTACCTGGCCACATCTGTTATCAGATTTTCTGTTATGAATATGTTACCAAAGATTTATTTTTTTCCCTAAAAGTTTTATAGTTTTATGTTTCACATTTAAGTCTGTGACACATTTTGGGTTAATTTTTGTATAAGGTGTGAGATTTAAGTTGAGATTCATTTTTTCTTTCCTGTGTGGTGTTCTAGCACCATATGTTAAGAAAGCTAACCTTTCTCCATTGAAATACTTTTGGACTTTTGTTAAATATTAGTTGAGCATGTTTTGTGGGGATCTATTTCTGGGTTCTCTATGTTGTTCCATTAATCCTTATGTCTATCTTTGCACAAGTATCACAGTGTCTTGATTACTGTATCTACATAGTAGGCCTGAGTATTGGGTATATTTATTCCTTCTAACTTATACCTTTTTCAAGATTATTTTAGCTATTCTAGGACCTATGCCTTTTCATGTAAATGTTAGAATAGGCTTGTCTTGTCTATGCTTGCAAAAAACCTTGCTGGAATTTTGGTAGGAATTATTTGAACCTACAGATTGATTGGAGGATAATTGACATCTCTATTATATTGAGACTTCCAATCCATGAATGCAGTATGTCTCCCTATTTATTTAGTTCTTTGATTTCTTTCATCAATATTTTGTAACTTTCAGCATACAGATGCTGTGTATGATTTGTTAGGTTTTACCTAAGTATTTTATTTTCTTTGGAAAGATTATTAACGGTATGTGATTTAGATTTTGGTTTCCACATATTCCTTGTTTATATATAGCAATGTGATTGATTTTTGTGTGTTGATCTGGTATCCTACAACCTTTCTAAACTTATCAGTTTTAGGAATTTTTTTATTTTTGTAGATTCCTTAGGATTTTCTACACAACGTCATTTTCCAAGACAGTCTTATGTATTCCGTTCCAACATGTATGTGTCTAATATTTTTCTTGCTCTTCCTCCCTTCCTTCCTTTCTTCCTTCTTTCCTTCCTTCCTTCCTTCCTTCCTTCATTCATTCATTCATTGCAGCAGCTAGAACTTCCAGTACTATGTTGAATAAGAATGGTGAGAATGGACATCCTTGCCTTGACTCTTTCACCATTAAGTATATTATCTATAGGTGTTTTGTAGATGGGTTTTATCAAGTTGAATAAGTTTCCCCTCTATTCCTAGTTTGCTGAGTTTTTTTTTTATTATAATTAAGTGCTGGATTTTGTCAAATACTGTATGATAATATGAGCTTTCTTCCTTAGCCTGTTGATATGGTGGATTACACTGATTTTCAAATGTTGAACCAGCCTTGCTTGTCTGGAATAAATCCCACTTGGTCCTAGTATATAATTATTTTTATACATTGCTGGATTTGATTTGCTAATATTTTGTTGAGGATTTTTACATCTAGTTCATGAGAGATATTGTAGCCTGTAGTTTTCTTCTTCTGTACTATCTTTGTCTGATTTTGGTATCAGGATAGTACTAGCCTCATAAAATGAGCTGGGAAATGTTCCCTCCTCTTCTATTTTCTGGAAGAGATTGTATAAAATTGGTGTTAATTACTTAAATGTTTGGTAGAATTCTCCAGTGAAACCATCTGTGCTTAGAGATTTTTTTTCTGTTTTTCAGGATCTTTTAAATTACTAACTCAATTTAGTGTTTGTAGGACTATTCAGGTTTCTTATTTCACCTGGGCTGAGTTTTAGAGCTTGTGATTTTCAAGTCCATTTCTTCTAAGTTGTCAAATTTATGAGCATAAAGTTGTCTGTAGTATTCCTTTATCATTTTGATGCCTGCAGGATCTGTATTGATAGCCCCTGTTTTATTCCTGATATTGGTGATTTGTGCCTTCTCTCTCTTTTTATCTTTGTCAGTCTTGCTAGAGATTTATCAATTTTACTGAATTTTTCAAAAACCAGCTTTTTGTCCCATTGGTTTTCTCTATTGTTTTCCTGTTTTCAATTTCATTAATTAATGCTCTTATCATTATTATTTCCTTCCTTCTGCCAGATGGTGTCAAAAGTTTATTTTTCTATATATTATTTTTTTATAGTTAATTATTTTTGAATTGACATGATAGCCAGTCCATAAGTATGATTTTAGCTGTGTTAAATACTGAATAATCTTTAAATTGGTAACAATGTTAAGTATTTAAATGTTCATGGTGACAAAAGTTTAGAGAGAAAACAGGAAAATTCATTAACTGGCGTGTAATAAATTCAAGTCAAGTTTACATTTGAAGAGATTCTGGATATTTACAAGTATTCTCTCTCAATCTAAAAGAATCATATTGGAGGAAAATTTGCAATATAACTCTAAATCACTGTACATAGATATGTGGAGAGCTAAGAAAGTTCTATAAAACGTCTTTCTTCCAAGGAAGGACGGGGAAACTGCAGAGTAGAAAATAAACTGGAGAGAAGTGAATTAGCCACACAGGAAAGAAAGGATATTTTAGCTGATATATAGCTGGAAAATTTAGGTAGAGGTCTTACACGAGAATGGGGAAAAGGCAGAAATGTCTGAGTCAGAGAACGATCGCTCCCTAAAGAGAAGTGAGCTGCCAAAAGACCACGGGTTTGCAACTGAGCTAAGTTGAGAATAAATGTAGAGAGAAAAGAAGACCTTTCTTTAAAAAACACATATGCGTTTTAAAAGAAGTAAAAGGCAAGATTAGAAGTAAAAATACTTGTTAATTAAACTTTAGGAGCTTATGAATTTAACTCACAGTCTCTGTACTCCCAAGGTTTTCACTCTAACCAACTGATTCTGTTTCATTGGATTGCTTTAAAGTATACCACACTTAAAATAGATGTTCATCCATTAGTTTACATTTTAATTGCTTAAGAGAGATGGTGTTTTTAAAATTACAACTTTTAAATTTATATGAATCCCCAAAGTTTAGCCAGTGTGTGTCTGCCTTAGCAATGAGTCCTTTTGAGCTAACAGTGTGTTGGGTTTCCTGTAGACTACAGAACAGATAAGAAGCTAGGTGCTCGTTGTTCACATCTGCTGGAGTACAAGAACAACCGATTCTATTTCATTTTTAAAGTTAGCTCTGGAGAGTAGTTTCTCCCAAGTCTCTGAAAAAGCCCTATCTCTATTTTGCTTTCTCTTCCTCCTTTGTCTACCTAAATGTAGACTTCCAATAACGCTGTGTGCTCAGGCCTTTGCTTTTCAGGTCTTAAGTTCTATGACATCTCAGACTGGAATGTCTGCTTCCCCCCTCTCCCGGCCCCTGTCAAACTCCCATGTGTACTTTTAAATCCAGCTCAGAAGCTACCTCCTCTGGAAAATCATCCCTAAATACACTTTCCTTCCAGTACTCTTTCCATCCTGTAGATATTGCTTGTGCTAACACCTACCACAGTACACTCTGCATTGCATTTTACACTCCCCTTCCTAACTAGGCTTGATGACAGAGATTGGGTCTATGACTCACCTGTTCCAAGTTCCTAGCACAGGGACAGTGCTTAATAATAAATGCTGTCGAATGAATAGATATATATACAAGCTAGTAATGACCATTAAATAACTCTTCATTAAAATAGCTTTAACACAGCCACAAAGATACTCAGCATATTTAAAGTACTCTTCCTTTTCTGAAGTAATAAAAGAGTTAGTGTAAAAGATATTTTTAATAATTCATATACTTCCTTGACATAGAATTATTGCTAATCAGCAAAGCTTAACTTTATGAAAGAATAAAAACCTAAGCAAGAAATGATGCCTTCTGCTCCCAAAAAATTAATATCTATTAAGAGAATGTGAAGGCAAGCTGCAGACTGGGGGAAAATACCTGTAAAAGTCATATATTATAAAGAACTGTTATTCAAAATATAGAAAGTACTCTTAAAACTCAAAAATTTTAAAAAAGCAACCAATTAAAAAATGGGCAAAGACCTTAAGAGACACCTCACCAAAGAAGATATATAGATGGCAAATAAGCATATGAAAAGATGCTCAAAATCATATATCATTAGGGAATTACAAATTAAAATAATAATGAGATATTACTACATACCTATTGGAATGGTCAAGATCTGGAACACTAACACCACCAAATGCTGATGAGGTTGTGGAGCAACAGGAACCCTCATTCGTTTCTGGTGGCAATGAAAAATGGTACAGCCACTTTGGAAGACAGTTGGGTAGTTTCTCACAAAACTTTTACCATATGATCCAGCAATTGCACTCCTTGGTATTTACCCCAAGAAGTTGAAGACATATCCACACAAAAACCTGCACATGGACATTCTTTGGAAGCAACCAAGATGTCCTTCAGTACTTGAATGGATATATCCACTTTTTAAATAGGGCCAGTAAGGCATTAATAATTTATTGTAGAGGCAATGGAGAACCAGGCAATGTCTAATTATGACAGTGAGGTATTTATGTATGTTTGAAAAACAAAACATTGAGGCAAACTGTGTGGATAACATTTGAAAAAGATAATACTGACTTAAAAAAAACTATTGGAGCGGTATATACTAAAGGATAAGTAGAAATTTGGAAATTACTTTTATTAAACTAGAAAGCTGATAAAATCTGAATTTAGACAAACGAAAAATGGAAAGTTTGGGTGGATGTTAGATGTAGCGATAGCAATAAAATCTAAAATCTACAGATACATTCTAGCTTTCGTTCTAAGTCAGAAGTGTCAGAGGATCATGGTTCCTTTAAGTCTAAGCTCCTACATTCCAACACACCCATTAAGCAAATAAAGTCATGCTTTCCAAAGTGCTATATCCAGACAATGGAATATTATTCAGTGTTACATAGAAATGAGCCATCAAACCGTGAAAAGACATGGAGGAACCTAAGTGAAAGAAGTCAATCTGAAAAGTCTACATACTATATGATCCCAACTACATGACATTCTAGAAAAGGCAAAACAATGGAGACAGTAAAAAGTTCAGTGTTTGCCAGGGTTTGTGGGGAGGGAGAGACAAATAGAGCACAGAGGCTTTTTAGGGCGGTGAAACTATTCTGCATGGTACTGTAATAGTGGATAAATGCCACTATACATTTGTCCAAACTCACAGAACTTACAATTGTGAACCTTAGTGTAGATTATGGACTTTCAGTGATAATAATGCATTAATGTAGGTTCATCAATTGTAACAAATGTACCACTCTGCTGGGGGATGTTGATAGTGGGCAAGGTTGTGTAGGGAGCAGTGAGGAGGAATGGAAGAGGGGAGTATATGGGAACTCTTTGTACTCTCTGCTCATTTTTGCTGTGACCATAAAACTACTCTAAAATAAAATCTATTAGGGAAAAAAAAAGAATATCTGTTCTACATTTTTTGAGTGTAAGTAATTAACATAAAGATGACAGCACTATTGCATGACAGTGCAGGATCTAGCTACTTAAAGTGTATCTGTGGATCAGCTGCAAGGACAGTACCTGAGAGCTTGTTAGAAATGCAGAAGCCCAAGTCTCCCCCCAGACCCACGGAATTACAGTCTGTGTTTTAACGAGTTCCCCGGGGGGTCATTCGTATGCACATTAGAGTTTGAGAAACACTCACGTAGAAGATCAAGAATGGAAGTAGGAGCAAGAAGAACCAGGTTCCTCTCTCACCTCATCCACTCATGTATTTAGCATTGGACAGTTTATTGAAACTGCAGGTTTCTAGTTTGTAAATCAAGGGGGTTTGCCTGGGTCAGAGGTTCTCACATTGTGGTCCCTGGACCAGCAGCAACAGTATCACCTGTACTTGTTCCAAGTGCAAATTCTGCTGAACCAGAAACTGTGGGGGTGAGCCTACCATTTGTTTTGTAACAAGCCTTCCAGGTGTTTCTGACCTGAGCTAAATTTGAGAACCACTGGATGATCTCCAAAGTCCTGTTCAATGTGAACATTCTATGATCATTTGGGAAAATTTTAAGTGTTATGAGATTTTATATGTGTATGTGTATGTATGTATACACATATATATAACTTGAAACTAAATTCTTATGCACTTTAAACAAGTAATTAGCATTCTTTTTATTTTCAGATAGTGCCTTTACCTATTTAAAAATATTTCTTGTATTGCTAGACATTTCTATTGAATTTTTCAAGTAACAAAAGCAGAATCGTTGGACTCAGATACAAAGGGAACAATTTATGTGAAAATATCCTTCAGACAAAGAAACTCTGAGCTTGCTGCCCATTAAGAGATGAAGGTCTTAATCTGACATAATGGCTTTTTTTTTCCTTTTATAATTAGCAAGCCACATAGTTTTAATGCCAGGATGGCTGGCTAGGGTCATTTTCATTACCATAATTCCCACTGAATGCTAAGTATGTTTTCTTTCATCCAATAAGAAAATCTGAAAAAAAAGCAGACAATGTAAACTTTAATTTGGGATAATCATAGAAAAGAAGGCCATGATCACATACCAAATAGTGAATCATGAAACAGCTAATGGGATTCAGTAAGGAAACATAAAGGCAATAACTTCTTGTCTGATTTGAGCAGCATGAGAGAATTTGGCTTCATCTGAAATTCTTTCAAGAATAACACAGAGAAGCACTATTTTTAATTCCTATTTTTATCATAAGAATTCATAGTGTCAGCATCAAACAGTTATTTTGAAAGATGGAAAAAGTAGGTACATAAACCAGTAGCTCAGTTTTCATCATCAGACAGCTGTTAACATTGTTGTGGAGGGGTGATCTGTGGATGCCTGGGGCCATGTTGGCCCTCACTTTATGAGCAGAGCACCTACCACCAGAGCTCAAGGGGCCTTCTTTCCTGAGTCTGACTGTGAACTATTTCCTACATACATGAGAAGAGTAGTGAGAAGATGATATATTTGCATACTTTAGGCTTAGTTTACCTGAACCATTTCATTCCTATATGCAAGCCCTGGTAACCCATCACAGGGACATCAGTTGCTGGCTCTGACGTCTTCTATCTAAATCGTTAGACTGTAGCCACAGCACTGGTGTTGTTTTCTCCTAAGGATGATCAGTCTCTTGGTCTTTTGAGCCTTGATGAACAGAGCAATTCCACCAACATTTCTGGCCAGATTTTCAAAGGAACAGTTTCCATTTTAATGAGATAAAATTATCTTTTTATCTCTTATTTTGCAGAAAACAATGTATGGGTTTTAAGCATAAATCAATCAGAAGCCTGAAAAACAGGGGACCCTGAAGAGGGAGGGCCCTTGACAATCTGGCCTAAATGTGTTGCTGATGGCAATAAATCAGTAGGATTTTGATTTCCTATAAGGTGTTTACCTCTCTAATCACTCTACCTTCCCAAAGGGAATAATGTGTTTGGGTTACAAAGGGTCAGGTTGGGCCAAGCGTGAGATGTGTAGTGGGGCAAATGATGTGACACTGAGCAGAGCTGCTGAAATAGGCTCTGTGGAGAATATGCTCAGAGAAGTACCCTTCCCCAGAGAATTCATCCCTCCAAATGCCAAAAGAATACCCCAAGTAGATGGGAGAGACAGGGGAAATAGAAAGAAGGGAAGCTAGGATAAAACAAGGGTCAGGGGAGAGGACCTGGGGAAGATGGAGGAATAAATGGGGGAAAATGGGGGAAATGAAGAAAACAGAGGAAAAAGTAGACAAAAAGAGGGAAAAAATAAGTTGGGAAGGAGGAGGAGAGATGAGAAAAGAGTAACAGAGAGTGATAGGTGGAAATGAGGGTCTGAGAAAGAGCGCCAGGTGGAGAGGAAGCAGAAATGGGGAAATGGTAAAAGGGAGGGGGTGAGGTGGGGGGGTGTTTATCTTGAGGGGGTCGTCATGGGTGTGAACCTGGAGATCTTGTCTAATGAGATCGTGATAACTGCGTGGTAGACAGCATACAGAAGCTTCTCCCCAGCATATGTCTGGCAAATACATCACTGGCATGGAAGAAATTAGCTCAGAGCCAGGGCTATTCTGCTAAGATACCTGGTTTTCCTAGAATAGGAAAAGCCACAGGGTGAAATTTCTCTGCTGTAGTCATTGGAAACTAGTAAGTACAGTCAAAGGGAGGATTCTGCTACAGTACTGTCACATCTCAAGTAGCCTAGAAAAATCCCCATTACTCTTCCCATAACGGAGTTTCGGTCACTGCAGGACGTACTAATGCGCCTCAAGGGCTTTCCCTCATTTAGGACTTACACTAGTCCCCCTGTTGTGACATGACAATATCTGTCACCGCCTCACTCACAGCTCTATGTTTTCTATATGATAAAGGTATACTGTATTTTTATAATACTTATTTTTAGAACATAGTCCTAGTGGGAAATTTCGGAAAAGAAGTCCAAATATTTCCTTAGTTTTATCCATTGGGTAATAAAATTAAATTTATTTCTGTTAAGCCTGACCATAAAAATGTATATTATGTATTTATTAATCTCTTTGTTATGTTTGGTCTATATATAAGTTTACTAAAGACACTGGGGTTTGTCATTTGTATATTTTACGATATCAGATTTCTTTTCCTAACTATTTCATACCTGTTTATCCCATCTCTTATTGTAATGAGCTGAATATTACTTCATGTAATAAGGGTTCTATAAATAAAAATATGCCTTATTACTTTTTTTAACTCTTTACAAACTCTAAGTTAATACTTGTTAATAATTTTAATATCCTAGCACTATGTTTTGTTTTCAGCTTGTTCTCCTGAAATGCTAAAAAATAAATGACACCCAATAAACCACCAATTAAAGAAACCTTCAAAAGCCTTTGTTTGATTTTTGTTAGAAGTACTTCCTACATACGCAATTTGGAATGTGTTCAACATAAGTGTGAATCATCACTATGTAATGTTTGAGAATATGTTGAAAAGAAAGCCTTTGCAGAAGAAAATGTAACTTACAATAATCTTATAGCATCTGGTTCACACCTGGAAAAGTAAAATTTACAGTGTTGCACTGTTATAATTTTAGAACAGTAATGTGAACTGTCTTTGGATTTCAGACCATTTCTACTACCAAAACTAATTTGAGCCGTTTTGTGCACAACAGATAGCTGAAGTAAACATTGGAGAGAACTGATTAATTACACTGGCATTCTCTCAAATACCAGCCAGACTTAGCTGCGTGTGAATGTGTCTCTGTGTTATTATGATGCTCGGAAGTTCGGACTCTACTTTCTTTAGTCTGTACTTTTTAGCCTAAGCCATGAATATACCTATCCTCAAGACTTGTATGTAAAATCTATTTATGCATAGGAATAACATATCAGGTGCTTTCTAAATGATGCAAAAATGTTAGTGAAGCCCAGTACAGAATGAATTTTTTTCTTTTTCTTTTAGCATTGTCATTGTTCCTGAATGTGATTCTAATTCAGTCCTTCATTATATCAAATATCGTACACAGGCAGGCATTCTGAAGGCTTTTTTTTCTTTGCGTTTCCCTTTTGGCCCATCAGTTCTTAAGTTTTGTGCATGAAATAATTTTATTAAAAGGTGAGAAGGGTCTATAAAACAGTTAATTTTTTTCCCAAATGATGTCAAACAAACCTCTGTATCTATTTTCACATTATCTGTATTAGTGGAGCCCCTCCTTTCCCTCTCACCTTCCTAAACCCTCTGCTTTTGTATGTCCTGTCTGCTCAGTTTCCTCATGTGCGTTTGCTGATGTGCACTCATAAACAGGTCTGCACACACGCTAACCTTAGGCGCTTTCTTCTTTCCTCGTCATTTTTTCCTTAATTTTTTGGCCCTGATTCTACCACTTGATGTCTGAGATCAGGATAGGTGAAGTAGTGAAGGAGGCTAAGACTAAGTTCCACCTTCTCCTTTCTTTCTTTATCATCTCTCCCGTCTTTCCTTCCTCTCACTGAATCAGTGCCCTCACACTATACCTCAGGGCTCTCTCTTCTCAGCTATGTCTTCACTACACATGTACATCCCTTGAGCAGCATCTCCTATTTCTGAATCTTCCCTAGTTCTGCAGTCCATCAAAATGCATCTATTTTGTGTCATAGGGCCTTGCTCTTCAATAGATGACAAACACACTAATGAATTCAGCACACAACTACCCCATCCATGCGAAAGTGAAACTCACTCACCTTTGCAGAGGGCATAGGGTTTCCCCCAGCCGTGTGCCTCTTTCTTATCTTCTAGGACTTAACTCATGTCACCTCTTCAGAAAGCCTTTCCCTGACCTCCCTTCTCTAGATATTCTCTATTCCATCACTGTTTATTTCCTTCACAGCATTAACACATTTTTATTCACGGTATTGTTTGCTGAAAAGTAATAAATCCTAACTGTACAGTTTGATAGATTTCTACACAGTGGCCTCCTTAGGCCCAGAAGTGTAACATATCAGCATCCCGGAGACTCACCTCATGCCTGCTTTGGGTCATTATTCCTCTATCACCCCAAACGTAGCCACAATCCTAACATCTGCACCATAGATTAGTTTGCATTTTTTTTAACTTTATAAAGTAGAATGTGCTTTTTGGTTTGACTTCTTTCATGCAATATAATATTGATTAAATTCACCCAGGCTGTTGCATAGAGTTGTAGTTCATTCATTTCGCTGCGGAACATCATTCATTGTATAACGATACCACAATCTATCTATCCACATTACCATTGATGAACAATTTGGGCCTATTACAAATAATACTATGAACATTTTGTCCATTGTTTTGATGCACACATATACGCATTTCTCCTGGGTATAGGAGTTAGATTCCTAGATCATTGAATAAGAATTTTTCAGGTGTAATATATATTGCAAATAAATTTTCCAAAGTGGTTGTATCAATTTACATTTGCACCACCAAAGTACAAGAGGTCAAAATCCATATCGGGGGGCTTCCCTGGTGGCGCAGTGGTTGGGGGTCCGCCTGCCGATGCGGGGGGTGCTGGTTCGTGCCCCAGTCTGGGAGGGTCCCGCGTGCCGTGGAGCGGCTGGACCCGTGGGCCGTGGCCGCTGGGCCTGCGTGTCCGGAGCCTGTGCTCCGCAACGGGAGAGGTCACAACAGTGAGAGGCCCACATACCGCAAAAAAAAAAAAAAAAAAAAAAAAAAAAAATCCATATCAACACTTGGTATTGTGATCATTTACAAAAGTTTTGCCACTTTGGTGAATGTGTTGTTATATCTCATTAAGGTTTTGACTTGCATTTCCCTCATGACTAATAAGGTTTAGCACATGTTCATGTCTGCTGGCCATTTGGATAATCTCTCTTCTGAAATGTCTGCTCAAATTTCTTGCCCATTTTTCTATTGTGTCATCTGTTGTTTTCTTACTGATTTGTAAGAGTTCTTTATATATTCTGGATATGCAACCTTGCAAGATATATTTATTGAAAATGTCTTCTGCCACATTCTGGCTTAACTTTTCTCTCTGTTAATGATGTCTTTTGATAAACAGAACTTAATTTTGACGTAGTCTAATTTGTAAGTCTTTTTCTCTATGATTAGTGCTTTGATGTTCTGTTTTAAAAATATCTTTTCATCCCTCGAGGTCAGAAAGATATGTTCCCATGCTATCTTCTAGAAGCACTTTCACATTTAGAACTACAGTCCACCTGGAATTGATGTTTGGATATGATATGAGATGAGAATCAAATTTCATTTATTTTCATATACAGATATCCAATGACCCATCATCATTATTGAAATGGCTGCCCTTCCTCTACCCTAAGCAGGTTCATTTTTATCATAAATCAAAATTCCTTTTGGGTATAGGCCTGTTTCTGAATTCTCTGCAACATTCCCTTGATTTGTTTCTCCTTTTCTGAATACCATATTGTTTTAATAACTGTTGATTTATGATACATCTTGATACCCAATAGTGTAAATCTTCCAACTTTGCTCTTCTATAAGATTTTCATGACTATTTTTGGCCTTTGCCATTTCCATATACGTTTTAGACTTAGCTGATAAAAACCAAAGACCCTATTTCTAGGAAAACACACACAAGTACACACGCACACGCAGAGCTGAATTTTTTCCTTGAAAATGCAAAACCTGACAAGAGCACAATGATAAAGAAAAAATATGTCTTTCAGTTAACATCTATTTAAAAGTTTAAAATAAAATTTGGCAAACTACTATATCCAGCAAATGTCTACTTAAAAACATGACCTCTGACTGGCATTCACATAAGAGAGCAAGCTACCTAATGTTTCTGTGCCTCAATTCTGTATTTTGCAATCTTCACTTATTATTCTGTGAGGTTCAAATGAAATAACATACATAAAGCACTTGTAAGAGTGGGACATAGGGAGCCAATAAAATTTAAGTATTGTTATTCTTCTACCACAGCACTCCTTCATTTAGTCTCTGCTATAATTCACGATTTATATGTCTCTTTCTCTTGTTAAATTATAGTCTCTATGGTGGAACCATCCTTGGCCCAGGCAAGAGCCTGTGACCCAGCAGCTATGCTTTAGTAAGCTCTGTATATCACAAACACCACAATGCTAAATTTATTAAAGGACACATGGGTCTTAGTCACTTGAGATTCAACCTTGAAGACTGGTACAATGTAGCATATGTCACTCTAAAACAACAGCTCTTCTGACTAAACTGTTCAGATCCAGGGAATATCGTTGTCCACCTTTCTTGTCCTATGTGCTCAAAACAAAGATGATTGCACTTGAATGTTGTGAAGGTTAGTTGGCTGTTCCACTGCTCATGTCAGAAGCAAGTGTTTCTCTGAAGTAAGGGGAAGATTTGATGAGCACTGGTGAGCTTAGGAAAGAGATAAGAGAAAGTTATTAACTGTCAAATTGTCCCTTTTTAGATAGTGTGAATGCAATCTACTTTTGCATAACAATCATTTCTTTGTAATGTCAAGAGTCTATTTTCTTTGTGTTCTGGTTTGTGATTCTGGAGGTATGATATTCACAAGAGTTGCCCATGGTGGCTGAAATACTTAACAATTCATACATGTAGGTCTAGACAGAACATTCATGGAGCATGTTACTAATTCTTTACCTTGGTAACAAAAGAGATACTTAATGCTAGAAATGCAAATAGTTTTATTTTTATTAAAATATATATATATATATATTTTTTGCGGTACGTGGGCTTCTCACTGTTGCGGCCTCTCCCGTTGTGGACCACAGGCTCCAGATGCGCAGGCCCAGCAGCCATGGCTCACGGGCCCAGCCGCTCTGCAGCATGTGGGATCTTCCCAGACCGGGGCACGAACTCGTGTCCCCTGCATCGGCAGGCGGACTCTCAACCACTGTGCCATCAGGGAAGCCCATATTTTTATTAAAATATTGAGTGATATTTCATTATTTTCAAAATTTAAACATTTTCAGCTTTACTTAACTAATTTTGATTTTAAAAGTTAATTTATATGAATCCCTGTTAAGCTCTTCCAAAAAAATAGAAGAGGGAACATTTCCAAACTGATTTTTTTTTTTTTTGATGCTGATCACCCTGATACCAGGGTCAGACAAGACACCACAAGAAAAGAAAACTACAGGTCAACATCCCTAATGAACCTATGTAAAAATCTTCAATAAAATACTAGCAAACTAAATTAAACAGCACATTAAAAGGACTATACACCATAACCAAGTGGGGTTTATCTCTAAGATGCAAGGATAGTTCAATGTACACAAATCAGTCAGTGTGATATACCACATTAACAGAATGAAACATAGAAACCACATGATCTTTCAATAGATACAGAAAAAAACATTTGACAAAAATTTAATGTCCATTCATGATAAAGAGTCTCAACAAAATAGGTATAGAAGAAACTTACCTCAGTAAAATAAAGACCATATATGAAAAGCCTACAGCTAAAATCATAATCAATAGAGAAAAACCAAAAGCTTTTCCGCTAAGATTTGGTACAGGCAAGGATGCTCTGTACCATCCTTTTTGTCACTTATATTCAACCTAGTACTGGAAATCCCAGACAGAGCAATTAAACAATAAAAAGAAATAAAGGCATACACATTGGAAAGTAAAAAGTAAAATGATCTCTGTTTGCAGATGGCTTGATCATATGTAGAAAACCATAAAGACTCAACAAAAAGACTGTCTGAACTAATAAACAACATCAGTGAAGTTGCAGGATACAAACTTAACATACAAAAGTTGACGGCATTTCTACACAGTAACAATGAGCTATCTAAAAAGGAGATTAAGAGAGCAATCCCATTTACAATAGCAACAAAAAGAATAAATAAAACACTTAGGAATAAACTTAACCAAAGAAGTAAAAAACTAGTATACTGAAAACTTAAAACACTGATGAAGAGATTAAAGAAGATGCATATAAAGGGAAAGACATCCTATGTTCATGAATTGGAAGACTTTATATTGTTAAAATGTCAAAACTACCCAAAGTGGTCTACAGATTCAGTGTGATTCCTATCATAACTCTAATGGCACTTTAATGGCATTCTTTACAGAAATAGAAAAAAAAAATCCTAAAATTCATATGGAACCACAAAAGAACTTGAATAGCCAAAGCAATTTTGTGCAAGAAGAACAAAGATGGAAGCTTCATATTCTCTAATTTCAAAATATATTCAAAGCTGCAGTATTTGAAACAGTGTGGTACTGGCATAAAAACTGTCATATAAAACAATGAAACAGAGTAGAGGGCCCAGAAATAAATCCACACATTTACAGTCAACTAACCTTTGAAAGGGTGCTAAGAACACAGAATGGGGAAAGCTCTTCAACAAGTTGTTTTGGGAAAACTGCATTATCTACATGAAATTGGAACCTTATCTCACCATATGCAAAAATCAACCCAAGATAGATTAAAGACTTAAATGTGAGACCGGAAATGGTAAAACTACTGGCAGAAAACAGAGAAAAAGCTTACTGACATTGGTCAAGGCAATAACTTATTTTTTTTTTTTTCATGACATCAAAAGCAAAGGCAAAGAGGACACTTCAAGATGGCGGAGAAGTAAGATGTGGAGATCGCCTTCCGGCCCACAAATACATCAAAAATACATCTACATGTGGAACAACTCCTACAGAACACCTACTGAATGCTGGCAGAAGACCTCACACTTCCCAAAAGGCAAGAAACTCCCCATGTACCTGGGCAGGGCAAAAGAAAACAGAATAAACAGAGACAAAAGGATAGGGATGGGACCTGCACCAGTGGGAGGGAGCTGTGAAGGAGGAAAGGTTTCCACACACTAGGAAGCCCCTTCATTGGTGGAAACGGGGGGTGGGTGGGGGGAAGCTTCAGAGCTACAGAGGAGAGCACAGCAACAGAGGTGCAGAGGGCAAAGCAGAGAGATTCCTGCACAGAGGGTCAGTGCCGACCAGCACTCAACAGCCTGAGAGGCTTGTCTGCTCACCTGCCAGAGCGGGTGGGAGCAGGGAGCTAAGGCTCAGGCTTCAGAGGTCAGATCCCAGGTAGAGGACTGGAGTTGGCTGCATGAACACAGCCTGAAGGGGGCAAGTGTGCCACAGCTAGCAGGGAGGGAGTCCAGGGAAAACTCTGGACCCGCCTAAGAGGCAAGAGACCATTGTTGCAGGATGCACGAGGACAGGAGATTCAGAACACTGCCTAAATGAGATTCAGAGACAGGCAGGAGCCGTGGCTATCAGCACGGACCTCAGGGAGGCATGAAACGCTAAGGCTGCTGCTGCAGCCAACAAGAATCCTGTGTGCAAGCACAGGTCACTATCCACACGTCCCCTCCTGGGAGGCTGTGCAGCCCACCACTGCCAGGGAGCCGTGACCCAGGGACAACTTCCCCAGGAGAACACACGGAACGCCTCACGGAACACCTCAGGCTGTTGCAATGTCATGCTGGCCTTTACCACCGTGGGCTTGTTTCACATTCTGCCCCTCCCTCCCCCCAGCCTGAGTGAGCCAGAGCCCCCTAACCAGCCACTCCTTTAACCCTCTCCAGTCTGGGCAAAGAACAGATGCCAGAGGGAGACCTACATGCAGAGGTGGGGCCAAATCCAAAGCTGAACCCCAAGAGCTGTGCGAACAAAGAAGAGAAAGGAAAATCTCTCCCAGCAGCCTCAGGAGCAGCAGATTAAATCTCCACAATCAACTTGTTATACCCTGCATCTGTGGAATACCTGAATAGATGACGAATCATCCCAAAATTGATGCAGTGGACTTTGGGAGCAACTGTAGACTTGGGGTTTCCTGTATGTGACTGACTAGTTTCTTATTTTTATGTTTATCTTTGTATAGTTTGTAGGGCTTGTTATCATTGGTGGATTTCTCTATTGGTTTTGTGGTTCTCATCTTATTTTTTTAAACTACTTTAAAATCTTTTATTTTAATAACTTTTTTATTTTAATAACTTTATTCTATAATCTATATTTTTTCTTTGTTTCTTTTTTCCTCCATTTTCTATTCAGATGTGTAGCTGACAGGGTCTTGGTGCTCTGGCCGGCTATCAGGCCTGAGCCTCTGAGGTGGGAGAGCCAGCTTCAGGACACTGGACCACCAGAGACCCCCCCCAGCCCCACGTAATATCAATCGGTGACAGCTCTCCCAGAGATCTCCATCTCAACTCTAAGACCCAGCTCCATGCAATAACCAGCAAGCTCCAGTGCTGGACACCCCATGCTAAACAACTAGCAAGACAGGAACACAGCCCCACCATTAGCAGAGAAGCTGCCTAAAATCATAATAAGTTCACAGACAGCCCAAAACACACCACTGGATGTGGTCCTGCCCACCAGAAAGACAAGTTCCATCCTCATCAACCAGAACACAGGCACCAGTTCCATCCACCAGGAAGTCTACACAACCCACTGAACCAACATTACCCACTGGGAGCAGACACCAGAAACAACGGGAACTATGAACCTTCAAACTGCGAAAAGGAGACCCAAACACAGTAAGTTAAGCAAACTGAGAAGACAGAGAAATACTCAGCAGATGAGGGAGCAAAGTAAAATCCCACCAGACCAAAAAATTAAGAAGAAATAGGCAGTCTAACTGAAAAAGAATTCAAAGTAATGATAGTAAAGATGATCCAAGATCTTGGAAATAGAATGGAGAAAATACAAGAAACATTTAACAAGGAACTAGAAGAACTAAAGAGCAAACAAACAATGATGAACAACACAATAAATGAAATTAAAAATTCTATAGAAGGAATCAATAGCAGAATAAATGAGGTAGAACAATGAATAAGTGACCTGGAAGATAAAATAGTGGAAATAACTACCACAGAGCAGAAGAAAGAGAAAAGAATGAAAAGAATTGAGGACAGTCTCAGAGACCTCTGGGACAACATTAAACACACCAACATTCGAATTATAGGGGTCCCAGAAGAAGAAGACAAAAAGAAAAGGACTGAGAAAATAATTAAAGAGACTACAGTTGAAAACGTCCCTAATATGGGAAGGGAAAGTCCAGGAAGCACAGAGTACCATACAGCATAAATCCAAAGAGAAACACTTCAAAACACATATTAATCAAACTATTAAAAAATAACACAAAGAAAAAATATTAAAAGCAGCAAGGGAAAATCAACAAATAACATAAAACAGAATCCCCATAAGGTTAACAGCTGATCTTTCAACAGAAACTCTGCAAGCCAGAAGGGAGTGGCCAGACATATTTAAAGTGATGAAAGGGAAAAACCTACAACCAAGATTACTCTACCCAACAAGGATCTCATTCAGATTCGACACAGAAATGAAAACCTTTACAGACAAGCAAAAGCTAAGAGACTTCAGCACCACCAAACCAGCTTTACAACAAATGCTAAAGGAACTTCTATAGGCAGGAAACACAAGAGAAAGAAAAGACCAACAAAAACACACCCAAAGCAATTAAGAAAATGGTAATAGGAACATACATATCAAAAATTACCTTAAATGTAAATGGATTAAATGCTCCGACCAAAAGACATAGACTGGCTGAATGGATACAGAAAAAAGACCGTATAGATGCTGTCTAAAGAGACCCACTTCAGACCTAGGGACACATACAGACTGAAAGTGAGGGGATGGAAAGAGATATTCCATGCAAATGGAAATCAAAAGAGAGCTGGAGTAGCAATTCTCATATCAGACAAAATAGACTTTAAAATAATGACTATTATAAGAGACAAAGAAGGATACTACATAATCATCAAGGGATAAATCCAAAAAGAAGATATAACAATTGTAAATATTGATGCACCCAATATAGCAGCACCTCAATACATAAGGCAAATGCTAACAGCCAAGAGAGGGAAAATCGACAGTAACACAATCACAGTAGGGGACTTTAACACCCCACTTTCACCAATGGACAGATCATCCAAAATGAAAATAAATAAGGAAACACAAGCTTTAAATGACACATTAAACAAGATGGACTTAATTGATATTTATAGGACATTCTATCCAAAAACAACAGAATACACTTTCTTCTCAAGTGCTCATTAAATATTCTCCAGGATAGATCATATCTTGGGTCACAACACAAGCCTTGGTAAATTTAAGAAAACTGAAGTAGTATCAAGTATCTTTTCCGACCACAACATTATGAGACTAGATACCAATTACAGGAAAAAAGCTGTAAAATTTACAAACACATGGAGGCTAACCAATACACTACTAAATAACCAATAGATCACTGAAGAAATCAAAGAGGAAATTTAAAAATACCTAGAAACAAATGACCATAAAAACACAATGACCTAAAACCTATGGGATGCAGGAAAAGCAGTTCTAAGAGGGAAATTTATAGCAATACAATCCTACCTCAAGAAACAAGAACAATCTCAAATAAACAACCCAATCTTACACCTAAAGCAACTAGAGAAAGAAAAGCAAAAAACCCAGAGTCAGCATGAGGAAAGAAATCATAAAGATCAGATCAGGTAGACGGACCTAGAGTCTGTCATACAGAATGAAGTAAGTCAGAAAGAGAAAAACAAATACTGTATGCTAACACATATATTTGGAATCTAAAAAAAAAAAAAGGTTCTGAAGAACCTAGGGGCAGGACAGGAATAAAGATGCAGACATACAGAATGGACTGGAGGACATGGGGAGGTGGAAGTGTAAGCTGGGACGAAGTGACAGAGTCCATGGACATATGTACCCTACCAAATGTAAAATAGATAGCTAGTGGGAAGCAGCTGCATCGCACAGGGAGATCAGCTCAGTGCTTTGTGACCACCTAGAGGGCTGGGATAGGGAGGATGGGAGGGAGATGCAAGGGGGAGGAGATATGGGAATATATGAATATGTATAGCTGATTCACTTTGTTATAAAGCAGAAATTAACACACCATTGTAAAGCAATTTTACTCCAATAAAGATATTTTTTAAAAAAGGAAAAAAATGAAAAAGAAATGAAGGAAAGGATAGCAAAGATGAATAAAAATAAAACCTGGTTCTTTGAGAAGATAAAAAAAATTGATAAACCATTAGCCAGACTCATCAGGAAAAAAAGGGAGAAGAATCAAATCAATAGATTTAGAAATGAAAACAGAGAAGTAACAACTGACACTGTAGAAATACAGAGGATCAAGAGAGATTACTACAAGTAACTGTATGACAATAAAATGGACAACCTGGAATAAATGGACAAATTCTTAATACAGCAAAACCTTCTGAGACTGAACCAGGAAGAAATAGAAAATATAAACAGACCAATCACAAGCACTGAAATTGAAACTGTGATTAAAAATCTTCCAACAAACAAAAGGCCAGGACCAGATAGCTTCACAGGCAACTTCTATCAAACATTTAGAGAAGAGCTAACACCTATCCTTCTCAAACTCTTCCAAAATATAGCAGAGTGTGGAACACTCCCAAACTCATTCTACAAGGCCAACTTCACCCTGATACCAAAACTACACAAAGATGTCACAAGGAAAGAAAACTACAGGCCAATATCACTGATGAACACAGATGCAAAAATCCTTAACAAAATACTAGCAAACAGAATCCAACCACACATTAAAAGGATCATACACCATGATCAAATAGGGTTTATCCCAGGAGTGCAAGGATTCTTCAATATATGCAAATCAATCAATGTGATACACCATATTAACAAATTGAAGGATAAAAACCATATGATCATCTCAATAGATGCAGAAAAAGCTTTTGACAAAATTCAACACCCATTTATGATAAAAATCCTCCAGAAAGTAGGCACAGAGGGAACTTACCTCAACATAATAAAGATCATAGATGACAAACCCACAGTCAACATGGTTCTCAATCGTGAAAAACTGAAACCATTTCCTCTAAGATCAGGAACAAGACAAGGTTGTCCACTCTTACCACTATTATTCAACATAGTTTTAGAAGTTTTAGCCACAGCAATCAGAGAAGAAAAAGAAATAAAAGGAATCCAAATCAGAAAAGAAGAAATAAAACTGTCACTATTTGCAGATGACATGATATTATACATAAAGAATCCTACAGATGCTACCAGAAAACTGCTAGAGCTCAATGAATTTGGTAAAGTAGCAGGATACAAAATTAATGCACAGAAATCTCTTGCATTCCTAAACAGTAATGATGAAAAATCTGAAAGAGAAATTAAGGAAACACTCCTATTTACCACTGCAAACAAAGAATAAAGTACCTAGGAATAAGCCTACCTAAGTAGACAAAAGACCTGTATGCAGAAAACTATAAGACACTGATGAAAGGAATTAAAGATGATACAAACAGATGGAGAGATTATACCATGTTCTTGAATTAGAAGATTCAACATTGTGAAAATGATTATACTACCCAAAGCAATCTGCAGATTCAGTGCAATCCCTATCAAACAACCAATGGCATTTTTCACAGAAGGAGAACAAGATATTTCACAATTTGCATGGAAACATAAAAGACCCTGATTAGCCAAAGCGATCTTGAGAAAGAAAAATGGAGCTGGAGTAATCAGGCTCCCAGACTTCAGACAATATTACAAAGCTACAGTAATCAAGACAGTCTGATACTGGCGCAAAAACAAAAACGGGAACAGGATAGAAAGCCCAGAGATAAACCCACGCACATATGGTCACCTTATCTTTGATAAAGGAGGCAAGAATATACAATAGAGGAAAGACAGCCTCTTTGTAAGTGCTGCTGGGAAAACTGGACAGCTATATGTAAAAGAATGAAATTAGAACATTCCCTAACACCATACACAGAAAAACTCAAAATGGATTAAAGACCTAAATGTAAGGCCAGACAGTATAAAACTCTTAGAGGTAAACATAGGCAGAACACTCTATTACATAAATCACAGCAAGATCCTTTTTGACCCACCTTCTTGAGAAATGGAAATAAAACCAAAAATAACCAAATGGGACCTAATGAAACTTAAAAGCTTTTGCACAGCAAGGGAAACCATAAACAAGACCAAAAGACAGCCCTCAGAATGGGAGAAAATATTTGCAAATGAAGCAACTGACAAAGGATTAATGTCCATAATTTACAAGCAGCTCATGCAGCTTAATATCAAAAAAACAAACAACATAATCCAGAAATGGGCAGAAGACCTAAATAGACATTTCTCCAAAGAAGATATACAGATTGCCTAATTGCCAAAAAACACGTGACAGGATGCTCAACATTACTAATCGTTAGAGAAATGCAAATCAAAACTACAATGAGGTATCACCTCATACCAGTCAAAATGGCCATCATCAAAAAATCTACAAACAATAAATGCTGGAGAGGGTGTGGAGAAAAGGGAGCCATCTTGCACTGTTGTGGGAATGTAAATTGATACAGCCACTGTGGAGAACAGTATGGAGGTTCCTTAAAAAACTAAAAATACAACTACCATACGACCCAGCAATCCCACTACTGGGCATATACCCTGAGAAAACCATAATTCAAAGAGAGTCATGTACCACAATGTTCATTGCAGCTCTATTTACAATAGCCAGGATATGGAAGCAACCTAAGTGTCCATTGACAGTTGAATGGATAAAGAAGATGTGGCACATATATACAATGGAATATTACTCAGCCATAAAAATAAACAAAATTGAGTTATCTGTAGTGAGGTGGATGGACCTAGAATCTGTCATACAGAGTGAAGTAAGTCAGAAAGAGAAAATGAAATACTGTATGCTAACACATATATATGGAATCTAAAAACAATTGTTCTGAAGAACCTAGGTGCAGGACAGGAATAAAGATGCAGACATAGAGAATGGACTTGAGGACACAGGGAGGGGGAAGGGTAAGCTGGGACAAAATGAGAGAGTGGCATTGACATATATACACTACCAAATGTAAAATAGATAGCTAGTGGGAAGCAGCCACGTAGCACAGGGAGATCAAAGTGGTACTTTGTGACCACCTAGATTGGTGGGATAGGGAGGGTGGGAGGGAGACGCAAGAGGGAGGAGATATGGGGATATATGTATAGCTGATTCACTTTGTTTTAAAGCGGAAACTAACACACCATTGTAAAGCAATTACACTCCAATAAAGATGTTAATAAATAAATAAATAAAATTAAAAATGGGCAAAGGACCTGAACAGACATTTCTCAAAAGAAGACATACAAATGGTCAATAAGTATTTTTAAAAGTTCTCAACATCACTAATCTCATGGAAATTCAAATCAAAACCTCAATGAGATATCACCTCACACCTGTTAGAATGGCTGTCATCAAGAAGACAAAAGATAAGTGTTGTCAGGGATATGGAGAAAAGGAATCCTTGTACAGTAGGTGGGAATGTAAACTGGTGCAGACATCATGGAAAACAGTATGGAAGTTCCTCAATAAATTAAAAATAGAACTAATGTATGATCCAGGAAGCTTATTTCTGGGTATCTATCCAAGGAATTGAAATCTGGATCTTAAAGAAATATCTCCACTCCCATATTTATTATAGCATTATTCACAGTAGCCAAGATATAGAAACAAACTAAATGTCTTTCAACGAATGAATGGATAAAGAAAATGTGGTGTCTCTCTCTCTCTCTCTCTCTCTCTCTCTTTCTCTCTCCTCTCTCTCTCTCTCTCTCCCTCCCTCCCTCCCTCCCATGAAATATTATCCAATCTTAAAAAAGAAGACACCTGGAGAACATTATGCTAAGTGAAATAAACCACACACTGAAAGACAAGTCCTATATATCTCCCTCATACTTGGAATCTAAACTAGTCAAACTCATAGAAGCAGAGAGTAGAATGGTGGTTGCCAAAGGTTAGGATAGAGAGCGGAAAATGAGGAGATGTTGGGCAAGGGTACAAAGTTTCAGTTTTGCAAGATGAATGGGTGCTGGAGCTATAATATAGAGCATGGTAACAAGAATTAACAGTACTGTATTGTATTACTGAAATTTGCTAAGAGGATGGATCTTAAAACTTCTCAACACAGGAACACGCACACAAACCCACACAGGTAATTATGTAAAAGTGAAGGATAAGTTATTTAGCTTGATTATCCTGATCTTTTTACAATGTATACATATATCAAAACATCACATTGTAGCCTTAAACATACATGATTTTTATATGTATCTCAATAAACTTGTTTAACATTTTAATTTATGGCTTTAAAATATTTAGACATATGGTATGTGGGCTTTCATTTGCACTCTTGACAGGGCCTGGGTAATATGAAGTACGTCTCTTCTTGAAATCAAAGACATGTCTTATTCCTCCCTTGGATCATACATAAATGCCAAACACAAGACTCTGCCCAGGATAGGTGCCCTGTCTCCCCAAAATGTTTAATTAACAAATGTATCCTTGTTGAGTGAATTTATGGTGGGACCATCAGGAGCTGGTAAGCCTTTGACACCTCTAAATGACACTTGATATTTAGCCACCATCTAGTCCAGCCCTGAGAAATGTCACTGCATGCTCAGACACCCTGACCAGAAATGTACTTCTTTCTTCTTAACCACTTCCTTCCCCAATAGCTCAGGCACTCCTTCAGAACCCATCTCTTGGGGCTATCAGATTAAACTGAACAGGAAAACTGGTAGAAAGGTTAATGTGATTCATTCCACAACTTGGAATGGTTTAAATTCAAGGTCTAGTTGCTAATTTTAGTCCCAGGGTAGGATATTCAAAAAGTAGACTGTGTCTCTGTTTAAATAATCTTCCTTAATAATGATGTAAAGTCAAATGAATTAGTTTTAAAACGTCCTGGAGACAGGCAACATTTTTTTAAACTTTTTGGCTTGTGTGTATGCCCACTCAGACTGGGTATAGACGAACATAGCCACATAAAGTTGCCAGTTTAGGAAAAAAGACCCATACAATTTGGGGTTTATTACAAAATATAAAAAATGTGATATAGACCTCCCACTGAGTAGCTCTGAATTAACTAATTTTTACTTAGCCATTGTGGCACCTCTCTTTCTGGAACTCTTTTCGTGCATCTCCTCACCACCTCACTCCCACCATCCCTCATTCAGAAAAAAAGTTTTAAAATAAAATAATAATAACAATAAATTTGATTTAAAATATCTTAATCTGTTCTAATGCTTTAGCCCACATTCTTTATTTAGGTTCAACATACTATTGCCATCCTGGCACATGGTACAGCATTCATTTTGCAATTATAATCCTTATTCAGTGAAACTCCTTCATACACATAGTTCCACATAGGACATCTTACCTTCTGAAGTAAATAAAAATATTCTCTGCAGGACTTCAACTCTCAGAATGGCTCTACTTTGGGGTTTCAACGGCCTTTCTGATTTCCAGCCCAGCACCTTGTACTAAGCAAGATGTACTTTATAAGCCAATAAATAAGAATAATAATTGTCTCCATGTTTATCAACTCAGACTCTTTCGGTCTTGTCTTCATCATGCATTTTGCCACTTAAGGCAAAGTCAAGGACTTTCAGTTTGCTTGTATTTATCTGTTGCCTGCCAAGTGATCCTCTGCTCTCAAACTCCCCAATCCCCACAAAAGTAGTTTAAGTTATTCTTATTTGAGGCCTTTATTTGGTTCTTTCATATTTCTGAGGCTTACTTTTCATCCATAAAATTAAAAATAGAAGTGAAAGTCATCTTTGCTTTTATGATTAAACCCTCATTTCATTAAATTGGATTTCACTAGCAGGACTTAAAGGCATAACCTTCTGCTTAGTATCACCATCCTTTACCATTCCTGCAATCATTACTTCTGTGGCAGATGACTGTGGTTGGGCTTTTTTGTTGTTGTTGTTTTTAGTATATGTCCCTTATTGTTCTTTGGAAAGTGGCCATTATTAACATGGAGGTTCTTCCATATTTCCAAGTTTATGTTTGCCAGATGCTCTAGAATAAATGATTATTCAAAACATATTTGAATCCTTTTTGTTTTCTTTCATAGCTTAAGTTTTGTACCCAAAGACTAATAAACTGAAAACATCATTTTCTTCTTATACATTTAAAAACTAGTCACATGCATATGTAAGACTTTTTTCTGTCTATATACAGTGCTAGAGGCATTAACTCCACATCTCTTGTAAAGTCCCCTGAGACTCAGAGAAGCAACTGTGAGGGGAATGGCCAAGCCACAGGAGTGCACCATGGGGTCCCTGTTCCTACCACCAGACTGGCAAGGCTAAAGGGCAAACTTGCACCAATGGTCAACCCAACATCCATTATCCAACAAGTGTCATGATTTTACAGTAAAAAGAAGTTGTTTACTATGTAGATGCCTTGAAAAAGGAGACATCTTTGGTTACTAAAGGTCTCTGTCTCTGGAAGAAAGTAAATGTAGGTTGTGGTGATATTTTTATTCATCAACAAGCTTTATTGTTATTATAAATGCCGTTACTATTACCACTCTACTTAACAAGTGCCGGTAACTTTCACAAAATCATAGCCAGAGAAGTACGAATGAGAAAAACTCCTAGCCAGTGGGCCTCAGTAGGAGTCAGAGAAGATCATAGGTAGTTGTAGGCCCTGAGTACAGTCTGAAAGTCCAAATAAACTCCCAAAAGGTAAGGTAACCTGTGTTTGCAGTCAGGATAGCAACAAGGGGCTAAGGGAGATAGAATCATAGCTCACCCATCATGGAAGCCATATTCAGAAACAGGGCCAGGAACTCAAAGACAAGTGAGATGCTTACACAGAAGTGAAAATTACATCAGAGTTACCATTTGGAATTGCTTATTAGAGTCCCCAAAGCAAGTATGGCTCCTGGGGCAAGCTAAAGAAAGGCACACAAACCAATGGAGACATGGAGAGGGGTGTTTCTGTTTTACACGCACACACATCCCTCTTGAGTAAAGCAGACTCCCTCCCTTGATCTTGATTCCCAGATTCCATGCATCTTAGCAGAGCCAAGAGGAACTGGCAAAGGGCCTGGAGTTGGAGAGGGTATGTGAAGTTTAAAAACATATACATCGTTAAAAATCATTAAACATGTTGGTAACCCAAAGTGAATTCATACACACCCACAAAATTTGGCCTCTGACAGGTTAAACCGCTTGGGCCTTCAGTCCTTATTGGTGTTGAAACTAGGGCTGGGCTCTGTCTGCTGCCCAAGTTCACATGGACCCCGCAGTGAAGAGCAGTAACCAGCATTCTGCACAAGCGGGAATCTAACTTTAAGACAATTTTTCTCCAGGAGAAGTTCTTTGCACCTTGCTCCTTCTGCCTTACAAATCATGCTAGTTGGCAGCAGTGAAGTAGAAACCCACAGCTCTTGAGTTTGCCCTTGACAGAGCACATTGTAGAATGCTCAAACAGTAAAGGATTTTCCATAATCACAATGTAATTCAAAGTTGAATTGAGTAATCTTTGGTTTCAGAACAAGAAAAATAGCATTTAAGATGGCAAGAAAACATTTTTTTCTTAGGGAGTTAATGTAAAAACAGATATGGGATTTTATACTAGAAAGTGGGAGCAAGAATGAAAGTATTTACCTTCTTTTAACATGAGGTAACGTATTGGGTTGTCCAACAATTCGTGTGGGTTTTTCTGTAAAATCCTTTGGGAAAACCCAAACGAACTTTTTGGCCAAAACAGTAAAATCAAATTCTGTTGATTTTTTAAAATGTAGCCTTAAATAGAAATATGTAGCATGTACAAATAAACCCGGAATAGATAAAAGTATATTTTAACATATTTCTAATCTTAAGGAAAAACATGCAGAATATGGCTGGCTTAAGTTTTTACTTAATAGGTAGAAAATATTATCCAAATCTTTCCTTTTCAAAGAATGGCGCATAGACTTGTAGCATTAACATCACCTGGGAGCTTGTGAGAAATGAAGAACTGTGGGCCCCAGCATGGTCATACTGGATTGGAATCTCCATTTTAATGGATCCCTAGGTGACTCACATGTACACAAAGGTTTTGAAGCCCTGATCTGAATTAACCATTCACCAAAGGCTTATCAAGTAGGCTTATAGAAAGCCTTCCTGTCCTCCAGCACCACATATAAACTTGCAAGCAAAGTAAAAATCATGTTTGCTCTGCAAATACAACTTCAAAATGAGGTCCCTAATACCCTCTTCAAACATTCGGGAGCCACCACCTATTTCTTTACTTTTCCACTTTTTTCTCTGAGATACTTCCTAGGATAAATACCTTCCCTTTTTGCATGGATTGTTTTGCCTGTGACTTTGGAAGACTGAATAACAGCTATGAAAGATACTAGAAAGGAGTAATACTGATAGATTTATTGGAAAGAAAAATAAGTGAAAGACAAGGCAGAAATACAAAAAAGCAAAAATAGCATGAACAAGAAAAACAAATATCTGTGTATTTTATTTATATTGAAAATAGATTTATTGTTTATCTAAATATAAAAAGAATGCATGCTAATAGTCTCTCATAGTTTTGCTAACTAAAAATTGTAAATTCTCAAATAATACAAAAAAGTAGTAGTGTTCAGAAACATCATCATGAAGGGAGAAACTTCTTTTGTTCTTTCAGTGGCCCAGCATCCACTTACCCATCTCCAGATAATTATCCCACCAGTTTTCTTTAACTGAGATTCCTCCTCTCTCCTCCTGACCCATCTGACTCTTAGGCCCCATGCTATAGGTATTATCCTATATCACCTATGGATATGGTGGAGATATGATGGAACGTGTGACAGAGCACACAGGCCTAAGCCAATTAGAACCTCACGTTCTCTAGATCACAGTGTTGGTTTGGGTATAAGCATGCATCCTAAGTTAACCAGCCAGGCCCAATGAACCTAGAGCTTTCAACTGAGTAATCAGAAGACTTTCTTTCATGCCAGTGCTGATATGGAGAGGAGGAGAGGCAAAAACTGTGGCAGCCTCCTTGTCACCATGAGGGGAGATATTGTTCTGAAGATAAAACCACCACAGAGGAGGAAGGGCAGAAACGTGGAAACAGAGGGAAAAACTGGCTCTTCCTGAAGACCCTGTCTGAAGCCCTGAAAAAGATGTGCCTAGAAGCAAACCAGGACTCTATACTTTTCAGCTATCTGAGCCAAAAATAGATTGGATTGCTTAAATTAGATTTGACTGAGATTCTGTCACTTGTATTCAAGGGAAATATAACTAATACATGTTTGTATACTTCTATGCATACATCTGCATAGATGGATCTTATTATTTATAATTTCATTTTCAGTTTATTCTTTACCTATTATTTTTAACCTGCTATTCTCAACCCAAAAAAATGTCATTAACATCTTTCTGAATAATTAAATTCAGATCTATATTGTTATTTTATTGGATATATGATGTTATATAATTTGTACTATAATTTATTGAATCAGTGTCATACTGAGAGACATTTACAGATTGTTTATACACATTAAAGAAAAACCTCATATATACTAATTTAACCTACACAATGATCTCCTTGGGATAAATTTCTAGAAGTAGAGTTGTTAGGCCAAAGGTACCTAATTTAGGATATTATACACACTCCTACACTGCTTTAGAGAAATCTGTAGAATTACATTTACACCAATAAGACCTGGACAATTCAGTGTTCCCTACAGTCACATAAACATCTGCTAATTTCATGAGCAAAAAATAATATATGTAATTTCTTTTCCATTTCTCTACTAGTGAGGGTGACTATTTTCTACACATTTGTCAGCCCTTCCATTTCTCCTTTTGTGAACCACCTATTACATTTTTACCCATATTTCTGTTACAGTGTTTGACTGCCTCATTGATATGCTAGAGCTCTTTATATATTAAGTGTATTAACTCTTTCTCATATATTTCCCAGGTTGTATTTTGTTTTTGATTTAACTTAAAGACTTTTCATGGTGGAGAAATTTTACATTATTATGTAACCAAATTTATCAAAATTTAATTATGGATCTTTTATTACTTATATTGCTTAGAAAGATTGTTGCATTCTAAGACTATAAAATTACTCACCCATATTTTCTTCTAGTAGGTTCTGGTTTCTTTCCATTCTTTACCTTTTTTAATATACATTTAAATCTTTGATCCACCTAGAAGTTATTTTACCATAAGGGATTCAGCTTTCTTTTCCCCAAATGTCTCGCCAGTAATCCCAATGTTATATACCAGAAATTCTATTCATCATCTCACCAATATGAAATGCCATCTTTATCATATATTTAATTACCACATATCCTTGGGTCTATTTCTGGCTGCTTTATTATGTTTCATTTCAGACTGTTTCTGCCTCCTGTAGCAGTTTTGTGTTAGATATTGTAATTCATAAATTTTAACATCTAGTAGGATAAGTATTCTTACAATTCTTTTTTTGATCCTTCCAAATTGTCTTAACTTTTTATTTATCTATTTTTTAAATTAATTTTAGAATAGTTCAAAATCTTCTAAAGAAATAGTACTTCACAAGTCAGAAAGAGAAAAACAAAAACTGTATGCTAACACATATATATGGAATCTAAAAAAAAAAAAAAAAAAAGGTTCTGAAGAACCTAGGGTCAGGACAGGAATAAAGACGCAGACATAGGGCTTCCCTGGTGGTGCAGCGGTTGAGAGTCTGCCTGCCGATTCAGGGGACACGGGTTCGTGCCCCGGTCCGGGAAGATCCCACATGCCGTGGAATGCCTAGGCTCATGAGCCATGGCTGCTGAGCCTGTGCGTCCAGAGCCTGTGCTCCGCAACGGGAGAGGCCACAGCAGTGAGAGGCCCGCCCCCACCAAAAGAGATGCAGACATAGATAATGGACTTGAGGACACGGGGAGGGGGAAGGGTAAGCAGGGACGAAGTGAGAGAGTGGCATGGACATGTATACACTACCAAATGTAAAATAGATAGCTAGTGGGAAGCAGTCACATAGCACAGGGAGATCAGCTCGGTGCTTTGTGACCACCTAGAGGGGTAGGATAGGGAGGGTGGGAGGGAGTCGCAAGAGGATATGGGGATATATGTATACATATAGCTGATTCCCTTTGTTGTACAGCAGAAGCTAACAGAATAAAGATATTAAAAAAAAAGAAAAAAAGAAATAGTATTTCGATATTGAATAAAAATACATGAATATTATTATTTTGAGGAAAGTGAATAAAATAATAGTAAAATATTAAGTATTGGTAACCAAAAACATGGCACCTATTTTCATTTATTAAATTATAATTTAGTGTCCTTTAGAATATTTTATTTTTCTTTTATATACCTGCAAAATATTTCTTGATCAGTTTATTCAAATATATTTTTTATTTTATGTTTTTATTACTATTTTCAATACTCTACTTATCTTTTTTGTCAAATTTGGATTATTATTATTATGTAAAGAATATCTTCTTATTTATAGTTTTTGGGAGACTTAAAATAATATTTTAAAGTCAGGAATAGGTCCTGAATTTAATCAAATATTTTTAGCATCTATTGTGATTTGACTGATTGAAAGAAATCAATGTATTTGCCAGTACTGAATTGGATACATTCTTGGAGTTAATCTCACTCAGTTATATTGTATTACTCTTTTGATGTACTGCTAAATTCTCTCTGCTAATATACCATTCACAGCTTTTGTGAGGAAAGAGAGAGGGGAAGAGACAGAGGGAAGAGAGAGAGATAGAGAAGAGAATTTGTTCAATGTTACTGTCACACATATGCTAGTGTCATAAAAGAATATGAAGAGAATTCCTTATTTTGTGTTGCTCTGGAACAAATTCAAATCACGTTGGAGTAATCTGGCTCTTGGAAGAATGAAAATAATTTCTAAAGATACCTTCTGTGTCAGAAGCATTTTGGAAAACTTTAACAACATTCACAATTTCTTGCACAATTTGTAGTCTATTTCTTCTTGAGAAAAAAAATGAAGTTTTAAAAGTTATTAGTATAAAATTGTGCAAAACATTTTCTTACGATGATTTTCTCATTATCTGTAGTCATCTCTCCTTTTCATTGCGTATTTTATGAATTCATGTTTTTTCTCTCTCTTTTGTTCTCACTCATACTTAGTATTGGTAGATTATTTATTTATTTAATTGTATTTGATCCTCCCTCCCTCCAGACCCAAGTTTTGAATTAATTTATAATTTCTATCACTTTTTTCATTATGGAATTTTGCTCCTCATTTAAAAAAAATTCTTCCTTATGTTTTTCTAAAGTTTATTTTAGATTCATTTTTCTAGCTAAACTGGCACCTTATTCACTTATTTCCATTCTTTTTCATTTTTAGTAATATAAATGTATATGGTTTAAAATTTTTTCCCTCACTGTTATTTTTCAGATATTCTGTAACTGTGATGTTATTGTTTACTTAACCTGAGAACTATTTTACAAAAAAAAATTTTGTTTTTTTTCTGATTTTCCTATTTGTTTCTAGCACTGAATGCATTTTTTGTCACAGAATGTTGCTTATAGTATTTCTACTTTGGGGTTTATTTTTTTGTTTCAAACAGTATGATAAATATCTGTGAATATCTATGGGTCCTTGAAAAAATGATGCATTTCTTTGTTTCTAGGGTTTGTTATTTGACATCTACACATCTATTAAATACTGTTACACATATTGCTATTCAAATCTTCTGTATTTAAATTTTGTCTTTTTTATCCATAAAGTATAGAAACCGATGCGTTGCCTTTCACTATTATTGTGTTTTTGTAAATATATCATTTATCTTCAGTAATTTTATATATTATTCATATTTTTACTTATAAGGAATAATTATAACTTCTCTGTAAATTTTAACCTACACCATTAAGTAGGTTGCATCAGCTTGCATTCACCTCTGCTTGATAATAGTTAACATTCTCTCCCAACATTTTGTTTATTTAGTAGATCATTATGCCATTTACTTTTATCATGGGGCTAATATATTAGATTTTTTTGTCATACCAATGATCTTTTCTGCTTTTAATGTCTTACATCTTCTTCCTTTGCCATCTTCTTCTTTGACGTTTGAAAAAAATAGACTATTTTGAATTCAAAAAGCAATTGCAGTTACAGCTTTAAATAATACGCTTAATCCTACAGTTCTCAATATATCAACTTTCACTTCAAGTATAGTTATTTATCCTCACTTTGAGAAATTAGGAAACAAAAGTTAATTTTGACAATCATTTTCGTTTCTAAGTGCTTACTCGCATCTCCCTTGTTCCAAACCTAGAAGGACTGATGCACAAATTGTTTTATTATTAATTTGTGCCATAACTGTACCCCTAAGTTGTTGTCCAAAGAAATATCTATTACACTGGTAAAAACAGAGACAAGAGACTAGAAACCTGCAATAATTGTTTAAGGACACAAATTTTATAACTTAAATTTCTAGTAGGCCACTTTATCTCATTACCTTGACTGAGAAGAGGGACTGTTTCAAAACTGAAAATTGTTAGTATGAACAACCCGCTATTATTTTGTGCCACCTCATACCTCTAAGTAGCTGCAGCCAAAATATTTTAGTTTTCAGTCCCTCTTCTCATTAAAATGCAAAAAAGGGAAATGTATTCAGCCTTATTCTTGTACAAACAACAAAAACAAATCCACTGGAGGATAACGCTCCACTCTTCACTCGACTTTGACAGTGGAAACCTATTCTATGTTGATTAAGCAACTATGTAGCTGGATTCCTTTCTTATTTTTTGAATTATAATATTCCTTATGGCATTATATTAAAAATTAACCCATGGCAGGGGATAAGGGAGGAGAATAGGAATGAAGTATATTTTCCCACCCACCCAAATTGTGGCCAACTGGCAGAAACTACTGAACATGTCAGCATGTCACCCTGCTTTGGCTCAGAAGGAAAGTAATAGCCTTTGGTCCCATCTAGTCCCCAAGCACCAGAATGAATTCTGACAATCATACCTTTTTCTCTGCAGGTTTGCCTTTCTGGCTTTGTGTGTGTGTGTGTGTGTGTGTGTGTGTGTGTGTGTGTGTGTGTGTGTGTGTGTGTGTGTGTGTGTGTGTGTGTATGAATCCTCATGTGTACATAGACGCCTGCTGGAAATTGTTTCAATCCCTCTGTTCACATGTAATCAACATGCCCGCTCTCTTCTTACATTGAATTTTGGAAATTGAGCCCTTGCAGTGCCCCATGCCTGCTTTAAATAGCCAAAGAATCAGAATCAGGAGACTCTAACTCTTCTAAGAGATGTCTTAGTGTGGTATGGCTAAGAAGTTTGCATGGCAACAGAGAGATGTAGGAGCAATGCCCTGTTTTTTCTCTCTGCTTTGGAAACTGAAAGGGTTGTTTCCTTTTATCTTTTTTTTCCTGTCACTGTTAAATTTAATTAACTATATATAAAGTATTAGAAATCCTTTGGATCTGATTATGAGTTTGGTCCAGAAAATGTGTAATCCCCAATGAAGCATGTATTAAGAGTCAACTCCTTTCCAAAACTGTAGTAATCAGATGTTAGTATATGAATAGTTTTGGGCTTGGCTAGAAAACTTATCTCTTTACTCCATCTTTTTGTACTTAAACTATAAACTTTAAGAGTAATTTGTTTCCTATATCAGTCAGGGTCCTTGCAAGAAACAGCTGGCACATTCAAATCAGATAATTTGTGGATCATTTTAAAAAGACACCTTTACAGGGCTTCCCTGGTGGCGCAGTGGTTGGGAGTCCGCCTGCCGATGCGGGGGACACGGGTTCGTGCCCCGGTCTGGGGGGGTCCCGCGTGCCGTGGAGCGGCCGTGCCCGTGGGCCATGGCCGCTGGGCCTGCGCGTCCGGAGCCTGTGCTCCGCGACGGGGGAGGCCGCAGCGGTGAGAGGCCCGCGTACCACAAAAAAAAAAAAAAAAAAGAAGACACCTTTACAAAGGTGTGAGCAGGGTATAGAGAAACCAGAAGGGATGGTGTGGTACTTGGGGTAAGGAACACCAAGGAACCACTCTCACCCTAGGCCTGAGAAGGCAAGGGGAGGACATTGCTTCTGGAATAGGGGAGAAAAGAAGGGAGTGAAGAAGACCCTTCACAAGAGCTGAGATCTTAAGTTACATGGCCAGCCCAAATCAACCTGCAGGGAGAAAATGGATATAAATGTCCAAACCTTATTCTCCTCTTCCCTCAGGTCTCCTGCTGGCTCTCCCACTGGTCAACCCTACAAGATCTCAGAGGGCAAGTGAACTCGTGATGCTAAGGCTTAAGTCAGTCCCCTGGTATGCAAAGTGTGGCAGAAAGGGTGAAGGGAAACTGGAAGACATCTGGAACATTTCTATTAACATCAACTGATATCTATTCAACAACTACAGGAATTCCTCATTTCGCAAATTTCATCATCTACGTGAATTGGAATCCAAGGAGAACTTTCCCATGGAAATTGAGTCTTTAGGTTGTAGGAGATTGCTATGATAAAGTGGAAGTAAATAGACATGTGTTGTCCTAAGATGTGTATTCCAATACTGATGTTACCACGTGCTAGTTGTATAACTTTGGATGAGTCACTCCAGATCTTTTGTGTTCAATGGTATTATCAGTATGGTGATGACAGTCATGTTTTTTTTATTTTTGTCAAGGATGATTGCTAGTATAAAGTTATCTAGTATATAAGAGAATACTCGGAAATATAATAAATTTTAATTTACTTTGGAAATATTTCTCTGAAGCCATGACATTTTCAGTCTCTTTGCAAGTCAGACTTTCCTCCTCTGAAATGGAGGTACTCTTGCCAAAATTGGTTGGTTGTTTAACAGTTCAGATATTTGTATCTTATGGAAGTGAATGAGTGCTCAGAGTGTATACACTGACTTTCCCCAGGGAATTCCCAATTTCCTTCATCACATCAAGGAAATCTTATAAATAATGTCATACACAGAGAGACTGCTTTGCTCATCAATTACATACAGTTACCTCCAGAGAGAGGGTCTGCCTTGCCAAGAATACTGCTGATTTGGCTCTCACTAGGGAAGCAAAGAGCTGATGCAACAGGCATTGCATTAAGGACCTTTGCGTATTGTCTTCCTAGCTCTCTCCCTCTAGAACTCTGAGCTGGTTTCAGAGGCTATGGGAAGCTATGGAAAGTGCAATCCACAGGTATTTTGGGATGTATGCTCTGGGACCAGTTCAGCAACAAAAGAGTATCTTAATTTGGGAGACTTTAACAAACTTCAGAAATAAAAGTAGACAAGAAATATGTATAAAGTAGACAAAAAAATGCAATAAAACAAAACAAACAAAAGAAACTCCTAGGGCTTCCCTGGTGGCACAGTGGTTGAGAATCTGCCTGCTAATGCAGGGGACATGGGTTCGAGCCCTGGTCTGGGAAGGTCCCACATGCCACGGAGCAACTAGGCCCGTGAGCCACAACTACTGAGCCTGCGCATCTGGAGCCTGTGCTCCGCAACAATAGAGGCCGTGAGAGTGAGAGGCCTGTGCACCGCGATGAAGAGTGGTCCCTGCTTGCCACAACTAGAGAAAGCTCCCGCACAGAAATGAAGACCCAACACAGCCAAAAATAAAATAAAGAAAGAAAGAAAAAAAAGAAACTCCTAAAGGATAGAAAAAGGAGAGAAGCCAAGACAGGAAAATCTATCCACTTTGAAACTTAAAAACACACACAAAATGATAATAATAATAATAAACCTAGGCTTAAAAGTATTTAATAAAGTAAAAATTAAATATAAATGAACCATATATTCAACATAAACTAGAAAAAGAATGAAAAAACACACCCAAAGAAACTATAAGAGGAGTCAAAAGACAGAAATAGAAATTAATTAATTAAAAGCACAATAGGGCTTCCCTGGTGGCGCAGTGGTTGGGAGTCCACCTGCTGACGCAAGGGACATGGGTTCGTGCCCCGGTCCGGGAAGATCTCACACGCCACGGAGCGGCTGGGCCCGTGAGCCATGGCCGCTGAGCCTGCGCGTCCAGAGCCTGTGCTCCGCAATGGGAGAGGCCACAACAGTGAGAGGCCCATGTACCGCAAAAAAAAAAAAAAAAAAAGCACAATAGAACATATATTTAAGGTCAAAAGTTGGCTCTTTGAAAATACCAATAAACAGCCCTTTTGTAACCTGATCAAGAATAAAAAAAACATTAGAATGATAAAGAGATCAAAAGTATAAATTCCAGAATTTTTTAAAACATAAGAGAACATTTTTATACAAAGTAATTTTTTAAATTGGAATGATTGGCTCTTCCAGAAAAAATATACATTAATAAGATTTCTTAAAGAAGTTAAAAACAGAATAGACCAGCAGCATAGACAAAATCTAAAATATAGACAAAAGCCAGGATCAGAACATTTTATGGGTGGATTCTACAAAATCAGAACCAGAATACTGAAAGAAGAGAATGCAATAGATCTTCTCTTATAAAGTTAGATGCAAAACCCCTAAATTTAATATTAGCATTTTTTATTGAGGTATAATTCACATACAACATTATTTAGTTTCAGATATACAATATAATGATTCAATATTTGTATATATTGCAAAATGATCACCACAGTAAGGTTAGTTAACATCTGTCACCATACACAGTTGTAGGAGATATTAGCACTTTTAGTGAAGAATTTCATTAAAACAATAATATACATCATGATCAAAAAGGGTTTAACACAGTATTGCTAAATATTGGAAAAGTGATAGATAAATAGGTCAATGGAAGAGTATAGGGAATCTAGAATTCAGAAATTCATTTATTTGTGTGTGTATATGATGGAGTATGCAAAAAGTGGTGTTGGGACAATTGACTGTCCTTTAAAAAAGGATTAGATTCCTACTTCGGACAATTTTTGAAAATTCAACTTGAAAAACAAGTTAAGTGTAAAACAAGAATAATATACATTATGACCAAAAAAGGATTAAAGTAATAATGCTAGATAATAATGCTAGATATTGGAAAATTAATAAAGTGATCAACAGAATAGAATGGACAATCCAGAAACAAATTCTTGTGTGAAAATGATGTACTATACAATAAATGGTGCTTGAACAATTGATCATCTATTCAAAGTGAAAAAAATTAAATTTAGATCTGTTTCATCCCATGCTAAAACGTTAAAAAAGGAATTTTAGTTGGCTTAATAAGTAAGCTTAAAATGAAACAAATGAACAAACAAAAGAACTTTGAAAGTGCTAACAGAAACAAGATAGACTAGGTAATTCCCTGGTGGTCCAGTGGTTAGGACACCACACTTCCATTGCAGGGAGCACAGGTTCAATCTCTGGTTAGAGAACTAAGATCCCACATGCTACATGGCACAGCCAAAAAAAAAAAAAAAAAATCAGAAACAAGATAGAATATATATATTTATTTATATTCTTGGGATAAAGAAGACCTTATTAAAAAAACACAAAACTTCAGAATTCCTGGTGAAAAGGCTAAAGTTTTTCTACGTAAAACTTCTGAAACTTTTTGGATGTTTTGATATTGGCATATCACAAAAAGCTCCATCCACCTATGCCCCATTTCCCTCACTGATTATGACTAAAAACTCTGAGCAAAATACAAAAAAACTTGAAGACTCTGAAAAGTAGACAAAATTAAGTTTCTCATTTTTTTCTCTTTTCTTTTGTGGCTTTGCCCCCACGGCAGGCTCTGGTCTTGGAGTGCTACAGCAGCAGCAATACTGTAAGTGGCTAAAACTCCAAGAAATATCCCATATTTCTGGCCAGAGGAAAATGAGTGTCCAGGGGCTGGAGAGTGAGAGGAGAATCCTAGAAGGGAGAGCTGGAGAGGAACGTGCTCAGATACTCAGTGTGAACCTGCACAATCTCAGGTTCAACCCTGATGTATGGGAGATTTTAACACCCATTTCTCACCAAATGATAGAACAATGAGATGAAACCCTTGTACAGATACAGATGATCTGAACAACACTATCAACCTTTTTGATCTAATTTATAGAACACTACATTCAAAAACTAGAGAATACTACACATTTTTTCCCCAAGTGCTCATAGAACGCTGACAGATATAGACCATAAGTGGGACCATATAACATGTTTTTATAAAATTAAAAGGATCAAAATTATACAAAGTGATTCTCTGACCACAAAGGAATTAAATTAGAAATCAATAACAATAACATATCTTAGGAAAATCCTATGTATCTGGAAATTAAGTAACAGTCACAGGTTAAAGATGAAATCAGAGGCATAGTTAGAAAATATTTTGAATTGAACAACAATGAAAATACAACACTGCGAAATTTGTGGGATGCTGCTAAAACAGTGTTGAGAAGGAAAAGTTGCTTTATATAAGAAAGAAGAAAGCTCTAAAAGCAAAGACGTAAGTTTCACTTCAAGAAAAAAGAAAAAGAAGAGGAAAGTAAACCCCAAGTAAGTAGAAGGAAAGAAATAATAAAGATAAAAACAGAAATCAATGAGACGGAAAATGGACAATAGAGAAACTGCTTAGCAAACCCAAAAACTGTCTCTTTGAAAAGACCAACAAAATTGACAAAACTCTAGCTAGACTGATCAAGAAAAAAAGAGAGATAATATAAATCACCAATATTAGTAATGAAAAAGGGGTTATCAACACTACAGATATTAAAGAACAATAAGACCATGCTATGAATAACTTTATGCTAAAAAATAGGAATATTGAAATGAATAAATATATTTCCAAAAAATATGACATATCAAAACTGACTTAAGAAAAAAATAAATGACATAAATAACTCTATATGTATTAAAGCAATTTACTTTGTTATCAAAACCTTCCCAAGAAGAAAAAGTCCAGGCCTAGATAAATTCACTGGTGAATTCTATAAAATATTGAAGAAAGAAATAACACACCAATCTTATTCAAATATAGTAAAAAATAGAGGACGAGTAATCACTGCCCAAAAATTTAGTAAAGCAAGTTTGTATGTTCAATTGATTTTTGGCAATGTCGCCAATGCAATTCAATGGGAAAAAAAATTTTTTTTAACTAACATTGCTCAATCAAATGGCTATCCACAGGGGAAAAATGAATATCAACCCTCACATCACATGATGCCTAACATGTAACTAAAAAGGGTCACAGACACAAATATAATATACAAAATGAGAAAACTTCTAGAAAAAAGCACAAGAGAAAATCTTTGCAATATTGGGATAGGGAGATATTTCCTAGATAGAATACTGAAAGCATGAAGCATAAGGGAAAAATAGATAAGTTAGAACTCTTCAGAAATGGAAAACTTTTTCTTACTGAAAGACACTAATGAGAACACACAAAGGCAAGTCATGGAGCATCAAAGAAACTATTGGCAAGCCAGATACAAGACAAAGACTTGTAACCAGAATACATAAAGCACTCTTATAACTCAATTATAAAGACTAAAAACCCAATAAGAAAATGGAAAATTGAAAGAGCTACTTTACAAAAGAAGCTATACAAATGTCTAATAAGCACATGAAATGATGATCAATAATATCATCAGTCATCAGGGAAGTATCACAATGAGACATAACTATATACTCTTTAGAATGGCTAAAATTAACAAAAACTGGCCATACCAAGTGTTGGTAAAAATGTGGAAAAACTGGAACTCTTAAAGTACTGCTGGAAAACATGTAAAATGGTACAATTACAGTGGAAAAAAATAACTATGAAGCAGTGAAACCTAGCCAACTGTTCCCACTCAAAGTAAAACCTCTTAAGAGTCTGTAATTGCTCTCCAAATTCTCAGCCTCCATTATTGCTCAAGTCAAGTTTTTAATCCTTATAACAAGTCAATTAAACCTCTTTTGCCAAAATGACCAATGACCTTGCTATAGACTGACTGAATGTTTGTGTCCCTCCAAAATTCATATGTTGAAATCCTAAACCCCATTGTGATGGAATTAGGAGATAGGACCTTTGGGAGCTAAGTAGGTCATGCATTGGAATATTCCCCTTATAAAAGAGACCTCAGAGAGTTTCCTCACCCACTCCAGCCTGTGAGGATACAGGAAGAAGTCAGCTGCCTGTGAACCAGGAAGTGGGCCTTCTTCAGAGAATCTGTCTGTGCCTTGATCTTGAACTTTCTAGTCTCCAGAATTGTGAAAAATAAATTTCTTACTCAGTCTATGGTATTCTGTCTTAGCTTGAATGGAGTAAGAGAGAAATTGATGCTGAGAGTGAGGTGTTGCTATTACAAACACCTAAAAGTGTGGAAGCAGTTTGGGAACTGGGTAAGGAGTGAAGGCTGGAAGAGTTTTGAGATGCATGCTAGAAAAATCTTACATTGCTATGAACAGACCATTGAGGGTGATTCTGGTAAGAGCTCAGGAGAGGAAAGCTCTAGAGAGAGCCTCACATTTTCTTGAGAATAGCTGAGTAATCCTGACCAGAATGTTCGTACAAATATGGCCTATAAAGGCCATTCTGATGAGGTCTCAGACAGAAATGAAGAACATGTTATTGAAAACTGGAAAAAAGACGATCCTTGTAATAAAGTGTCTAATAACTTGACTGAATTGTGCTCCTGTTCCGGTGTTTTGTGGAAGGTAGAACTTGCAGGCAATGAAATGGAATATTTAGCTAAAATAATTTCTAAGCAAAGTGTTGGAGGTGAGGCCTAGCTCCTTCTGAATGCTTACAGGAAAATGTGAGAAGAGAGAAATGACTTAAAGTTGGAATTGTTACGCAAAAAGGAAGCAGAACTTAGAGATTTGACAAATTCTCATCCTACCCATATTGCAAAATTGAGAAAGTGTGTTGGGAGAGAACACTAAGGATGTGGCCAAGCATCTCTCTGATAAAGAGATTGGTTTGTGTGTGCACCATGGATTTCATCAGCAACCCCAGTAGGAAAACTGCCAGTCTGAACTGAGGAGGAAGGATATGGGAAAGATGAAGGGAGACCAGACTGTTGGTCTTCCGGAATTTCTCAAGATGGAGCCCTAGAACTATTTGATTATGAATGTGCACTGTTCTTCGAGACAAGGAAAGAATAACCCTGAAGGCAATTCAGAGATCATCAGGGCCACCCCCTTGGTTTCAAAATGGGAGCCTATCACCTCACTTTCAACAGGCCAGACGGCCTCTGCTCAAAGCCATGGGGGGTGGGGTTGCCCAGCATCTTGGGGTTCCCACCCAGCCCTGCCAAAGCTTCAGGGGAAAGACTGCTTTCCTAGTGGGCCTACAAGATGGAACTTCTGCCCCAGTGTCTGGAAGGTGGGACATTTGCCCCACCTGGATCCGGAGGGCAGAGCATCAAGTCAAAGAGGACTGTACTTAAGCCTTAGATCTCATGGAGCTTGCCTTGTTTGGACTTACTTGGGACCTCTTACTGCTGTTTTCTTTCCTATTTCTCCGTTTTGAAATGCAAGCATCTATTCACTCTGACCTTCTCGTAGTGCCTGTCAGGCCACACACGTTCCTGCTGTAGGCCCTTTGCAATTGCTGCTCTCATCGTCTCAAAGTCTCCTCCCCCAGGTCTTGGAATGGAGTCCATTCTCTTCTCTAAATTTTATGCTCAAATATCTCACAAGACACTTCCCTGATGACTTTGTCTAAATAGAACTCCCAACACTCTCATCGCTCTTAGTCTCCTATTCTGCTTTGTTTTTCTTCAAAGAAAAATATTTGTTTTATTCCTCCTCCCACCCCTTCAATGAAAGTCCCAAGAGTTCAGGGATTTTGTGTTTCCCAATTACAGTTATATTCCCAGTATCTGGAACATGGTAGGGACTCAATAAATACTTGTTTTCTGTTGGTTTAAGATCAGCACTGTTCATTTTCTAAAGAGAATTATGTGGTGCACTCTGATTTTCAAATGTTTGCTATCCCCTCCTACTGGGGGATTGATTCTACACTCTTCCCCATGGAATTCAGGCATGGCTGTGGGACCTTCCCTGGGCAGAAGCTTTAAGAGCCTGCATATGGCTCACCATGCCTTCTTTGCTATTCCTCCACAATCACCAGCCATGTCCTAGACAGAGGCTGCTCTGTCAGCCTGAGCCCCAGGGAAAATGCTGTGGAGCAAAGCTGCCATTGATCATATGGATCTGTGGCATGTGTAGTAAATAAACTGCTATATTAAGCCACTGAGATTTGGGGTCTGTTCATTTCTACAGTATAACCTAATTTATCCTGACTGGTACAGACACCTATGCAACCATAGGGCCCAAGAGTACCTAAAACATATTTGACAAATTACATAAGTTTGCCTGAGTTGTTTCTTCCTAAACAACCTACTGTTTTCCTACCACAGCATTTTCTTTGAAAAGATAAAATCAAACAGCCAAAAGCACTGGGACATTTATTTTGGCATCATCAGAAGTTATTATTTTATTTCTTCATGTTTTCATGAAAAAGTATTATAGGAAAAAGTAAAGTAGCTTATGGATTTAAAAACTGTTGCCCAAACATGGCATAACTTAAAACTGAGTAAGATACTTATAAATAACACTGATTCTAAAGCTTTGCTTCAGGCCAATTGAATAAGAATCCCTGGGACTTGTGTCTTCAAATCTGTATTATTTTTAAAGTTACCCAACTGATTACGATGTAGCTAGTCCAAAACCCAGTACTTAAGGTAAATATCTCTGTACTTATAACCCTAGGACACATAGGGAGATATACAGACCAGCAAGAGTCCCTATTCTAACCCACTTAAAAACACATCCCAAGGTATGGCTTCTATAATCCCTCATTGAATTGCTATGCTTCAAATTGTCAGTGGAAATTTTGAAAGATAACGTCCTAAAGAAGAAAATATTTGCCTCAGTTTCGATGGTCATTAAATGGAAATGGCTTACACTATACAAAATTCTCCAGGCAGCATCACTGAGATCCACTCTCATAGAAGTAGATAGAACTAAGAATTCCATTATAAACCCAATACAATTGTCTTCTGTTTAGACTTGTAATACTGACTTGGATCTAGCAGGAGAATTTCCTTTATTAATATGATATGAGTTAGTTGCTTACATTATTTTATAAGCTATAATTCAGATAAAATAGAACCAGTTACCAAGAATCTTTTAGGAAACACTAGAATTTTACTATTATGTGCCAGAAACTGTCAGTGTCAGATGTGAAGAAATAAATTGAGCTCCACATGGATATTTCCAAACACAGGCAATATAATGAAGTCCTGCTTCTTACACAAAAAGTCATTTTACCCCCATCCGTACCTCATCCCAAGAGTCCCTCCCTCAAAGGGATGAAGAAATGAAAGAAAGGGTTGTAGGCTTTGAACTTTTATTTGACTTTGATGGCAGGGTTGAAGGTCTCATAAAATGGAAACGTTGAATGAGAGGGCATTTGTGCTACCAATAGAATTGGAGAAAACACACTCACCTACCAATGCTCTGAAAGGAAACCAGAAATCTTACACCAGCTTGTAATGTAATTGCTTTTAGGAGCAAGGGACAATCATATTGAACAATCCCTTCTAAAATGAGCTGGGTAGTGTAATGAGGGTTACCAAGCCAGAAGCAATAGCTGGAGCAATGTGGTTTGCTGGATGCAAGGATCAGCTCTGCCTGCTTAGGCAGAAACTCAGCCTCATCCAGATATTCATGCAGCATTCAGGAAAAAGAGATAAACATCTGCCATTGCTGACAGATAAAGAGAACTGGTCTACAACATCTTGGCTTCTTTGCCTTCATGTTCAGTAATGCAAACACAAATGAGCTTTTTCCTTCCCATGAGGTAACTAATTAGTAGATAACTTATTTCAAGTCCTAGTATTACTACAAAGAAAAATAAATTCCTTCTGGCACCACCCTAAAAGAAGAATTTCAATGGGATTACATTCCTTTAATCTATATGAACAGAATAATACCTTCTTTTTTTAACCGTTCCTCAGTCAAATCCCTATCACATGCTTTCTTCATTCCCATTTAAAAATAGCTTTTATATCTTGGGTTTTATGATTAAACCTTGCCAACGCTAGTCAGAAGTACAGATTTTAATCAATTATCTGCACTATTTGGAATAATTCACAAATTAAAACACAATGCTTGAATTATTCAGAAAACTGGGGAGATAAATATAAATCACATGCATGTAGAGAGAGAGAGAGACAGACAGATATGATACAGACTATTCCATACAGCTCCAGAATACTGGGTGATCCTGCCATTCTGCAGTTTTTCTGCTCAAATCAGCCTGTGAATTGAATGAAGGTGAGAGCTGCCTAGAAAATTTTACAAGTTTCTGCTTTTCTGAAATTTTAATTGGAAATGTTTATAAATAACAACTGTTTTTATGTGTGTCTCCCTTCTCATAATTTCAAAAGACTTATTTTAAAATTTAACAGATTAGGTGCTTATCATCACAGGCTATAGTCACCTAACATAGTTATCAAACATTCCTGGGAAAGGTGAAAAAATTTTTTCAGGTCTTAGGTCTACCTCATTCGTTTGAGAAGTGAAATGTTCCTCTTTTAGTCTCATGCTCCCTTCAGCTTCTAACTTCTACATAATGGCCAGCAAATTTCAACTTATTCTTAAAAATTGTCAATAGAGCAACATCTTCTTTCTTAAAAGAAATCGTGGAACCTCCCCCAAATCCACTTTATCCAGGGGGAAATGTTACTTTATTTGGGTAAAATTTTAAAGAACATACAAATTTTAGTTCTTATTTCTTGTTTATCTCAAAGATCCAATGCAAAAAAAAAAGGAAGGGAAAAAGATATCAACGGTTCAAAAAGTTTTGTACTTTGGTAGCAGAGTTATTTGCCAGTCTATGCTACATTTGAAATTTGAGAGAATAAAAAAAATCCCTATTAAATCCTTTATCATGCTTCATAGTACTTCACAGTAGTCATTTCATTTCTAGTATTTACGATATATTAAATAATTTTATGTCAATATTTTATTTCCCATTAACCTACAAGTTCCAAGAAGGCAGGAATGTGCCTGTCTTACTTGACTCTGTGAAATATATTTTTAAGTTAATGCATAAATTTATTTGAATAAATGAATGGCTCTGAATGACTGAGCCAATCTATACAGTGGGAACAGAGACAGCCTTTGTGTTTTTGCCAGTCACAACTTGTCCAAGCCATTTACAGGAACTCAATCCTCAGTGCATAGATCAAAGATCTGATAATATTTAGAAAGTGGTCTGAGAGTTAAATGCTTTTTTGCCAATTTTTAAGAAGTTTCCAAAATAGTGATCCAAGAATTGTGATTGAGTGAAGCTATTGTTACACACACAAAGCATGAGTTTTTGAGAATTTGAGGAAGCAGTGGGACATGCTGAGCGGTTTGGTGTAGTGTCACAGTGGTCAACACGCTAAGAATACTTGTCAGAATACTGTATGACATCACTTACATGTGGGATCTAAAAAATACAACAAACTAGCAAATATAACAAAAAGAAGCAGACTCATAGATATAGAGAACAAACCAGTGGTTACCAGTGGGGAGAGGGAAAGGGGCACCATGGGGATGCGGAAGTGGGAGGTACAGACTATTGGGTGTAAGATAAGCCCAAGGATGTATTATACAACACAGGGAGTATAGACAATATTTTGTAATAACTGTAAATGGAAAGTAACCTTTAAAACTGTATAAAAAATTAAAATTAATTAATTAATTAATTTTTAGAAAAGGAATCCTCATCAGGGGTTTTGTACATCAGTAAATCTCTCAGGATCGTTTTAAATTTGGAACTATGTGTCAAGAACTGAGATGGGTCTGAGATTCTAACGTACATACCAACAATTTAGCTTGCCACAGTTTCATGGAGGCCGGCAGATGACACAGGACCCCTGGATCAGAGACACAGAACAGTTCATTATACACAGCAAGAGCAGTAACATTTCTACGCTAGTCACTGAACCCCAGGGCCCTGGGAGGAAAGCCACACTAAACCCGTACATGCAGTGGGTTATGCCACAGGAGGGGAACCCTGAGCTCAGGGAACCTGAATCTTTTATGATGGGGAGGGAACACGCCTGTACTTTGCTCTAAAGGGAGATGCTCTATTTCCCAAGGCTGCCCACTCTATACACATCCTTAGAAAGATAGCCCAGAAGAAAGGACAGTTGGTATCTCTGTTGCAAGATGTGCAGAAACATGAGAGGCTCATGGAGAACTGTCACTCAACACCACGTCTCTGAAAAGTTTTTCCCTAGGGCCTTTAATAAATTAATTGATACCCAGGGATGGGCACAAATATACACACAAAGATATCCTCCAGCCCTCTACATGGCTTACACACGCTAATGTCAGAAGATGGAATAAGATGACTGAAGAGCTAGAAAGCGAAGTGTTCAGCTAAGAAGAGAGGGCAGGAGGCAAGCACCCCTTCTATCAACTGGCTTTGCTGTGTCAGATGGGAGTGAAAATAGGGATGAGGAAAAACTCCAAATAAGCTATTCTGCTCTCCTGTCAGGATATATTGTGATTTGGGGCACGTTAAATCACTTCTCTTTATCTTATTCTTATGTGGAGCCTATGAAAACCAGAATAACCCTTTAAAGGCTGTTTTACCTTCGCTTAACACACAGCTGCATTGTTATCCTCAAAGGCCAGAAAAGACACAAGAACAAGAGTTCAGATATGCCAGAGGTTTCAAGGGTGAAAGAAAAAGAAGAAAAGCCATTTGCCACCTGTCATGCAAAGATCTGGCACTGCTGACATGGAAATCCTCTGAATCTGGCTTATTCCTATCCTTGCTAGAGCACTTATATTAAAAACGAACAGAATTTTCAAGGTTTGGAGTCAGAGGGAGCCTTAGTCAAGCAGGACAATATGCCTGTTTTTTAAGAAAACATCGCCTGCCTTTGTTCTTTAGCGTGAGAGACCTTTCCAAACAACAGGCCCTCAGGGTACACAGTAAGTGTAAAGGTTTTTTCAAGGATAATAAAAAACTCTTGAGGATTTATAAACTGTTTCATCTGTCAGAAACTATTTATGCAGACTTAGCACATAGAGTGAATTATTCTTATTAAGCAAAAATTGAGAAAATTGCTTAAGTCTCACCAGAAGGTACCTGCAGTCCATCAGAAGCTAAGACACTCCATAAGCTATAAACTTAAGAGAAAAGAAATTGCATGTCTCTGTGGATGTCTGTGGTGAGATGAATGACTCCAAAGAGAATGTATCCCGTCTTTGTTCCCCATGCTGCTATGCTGGGTGATTTTTCTATTTTTATCCCCTAGGGAACGCAGGGAGGGAAGACATTTGAAAGGATTACATCCCAGGGACTGGTGCCCTTTCCATTTCTCCAGTGATCTCTCCGCCCATACACAGTGTGTCCACTGTCATACAGCACATGTAAACCTATTTGAGCACCATGACAGAGTGCAAGGCACTGTGCGAAGCACTCCAGATGAATTACTTTATTAACTTCTAGCAACAATCCCCTGAGGTCCTGTTATTAATTTCATTGTACAGATGAGGAACCAGGGGACGGAGAGATTAAGGAACTAGCCAAAGTCCCACGTGCCACAGATGCCTCTGCTCCCAGGAGTTGCAGGATCGCCCGATCCAGCTGGTGACCCCACGGACTCACAAGAGAATCTGACAGAGCAATTGCTTCCCACAGTGACCACTCCGTCCAGACTCAGCTCTCCTCATTTGCCTAATTCCAACTTTCAGTCCTTTCTCAAAACCTTTGTCTCTTCTACCTTTTCCCTCATCTTTCTGACTTCAGAAGGTCTTACTAGTTCTGATTTTTCATCAGTTTGCCAAATACACTCCCATGAAGTGCTTGATACAGGTAAAGGATTAAGAAATGTTTGTTGAATAAGGTTAGAAAGCAGGTAATTCCCATTTTACTGGGCTCATTAGTGTCAAAACCACTCATTGGGGCTTCCCTGGTGGCACAGTGGTTGAGAATCTGCCTGCCAGTGCAGGGGACACAGGTTCGAGCCCTGATCTGGGAAGATCCCACATGCCGTGGAGCAACTAGGCCCGCGAGCCACAACTACTGAGCCTGCGCGTCTGGAGCCTGTGCTCCGCAATGAGAGGTCGCAATAGTGAAGAGGCCAGCGCACCGCGATGAAGAGTGGCCCCCACTGGCCGCAACTGGAGAAAGCCCTCGCACAGAAACGAAGACCCAACACAGCCAAAAATAATTAAATAAATAAATTAATTAAAAAAAAAAAAAACAACACTCATTGCACACGTCCTGCCTCAGGATGTCCCATCTTTGTTCTTTTTTTTGAATCCATAGATCCCCATTTACATCTTACGACATCGGCTCCCTCCACCTACGATCAGTAGGACAGCATGCCAAGCTCACTTGAGCTAATGGACCCATTATAAAAACATTAGGATGGCTAACTTTTTTCCCCAAGTTCTTATTTAAATATTCAATCAACACTTCTAAAACTGCTCCAATCAAAATAATAGTTTTCCAAGACTCCATTGATACCATTTATTAGATCTACACGTAGTTTCTGTGAAATGAGCATCATTCTTGTAGCGATCACTCTCTAAGACCTGATGCTCTGGTACTCCCGCTGCCATCACAAACATCTTTAAAGCAACAGGTAAGAGATGAAAACAAAGTTGGGAAGAGAGAAAATGTCTTTTAATTAATGTAGAGAAAGGATCCTCAATGTTACGTAAATCGTACCTGAAAACGTTACCACATCAAACAATCAACAATATTCATTGATCTCTATTTTCCACAGCTTCTTAGGTCGACTTAGCTCGTCTTGGCTATCTGCCTCTGGCTTCTCTCTCTCTCCTGACTGAATATTCCTATCAGCTGGTGTTTTATTCTATGGCCAGTGCTACTGTGGAACACTAAGATCTGAGTGGTAAGAACGAGCAGCTGTAGTCAGCTCTCCCCATAAGGATGCTGTCTTCCCTTCCATTGTTCACTCCCTCACAATCCCAATTCTATGTTGAGAAAGGTCACAAAATGCTGACATTTTCTTCAAGAAACGGAGCATTCACCTTTAACTCTGGCTACTTCTCACACTCTTCTCTAGTCAAGTGATCCTGCTTGAAGCAGAGCCAAGGAAGGAATTTCACTCCCTTCTTTTCATCAGACATGTAGCTCAGAGTCCTGAGTGAACTTTGAAATTCTAGACACATTCTGGGAAAATATTCTGGGGTCTAGACAATGGAATTTCACTGAAGGGCTTCACAGAGTGTGGAGCAGACTTTGTCAAAGTGATCTTTGCCTTTGCAAACGAAGGATCTTCGCCTCCACCTACCCTCCATCCCATCACCAGCCGAATCCTTCCTAGACCCTCATTCCCCTCCTCAGAAGTCATTAGTGACTGTGTTCTCAACTCCAACAAGTCTAAGCTCTTCCTGGCTTGTGTGATGCTTCATGACTTGCTGCTTGTCCCTGAGAAGATTTTTGAGGTGGAGATCTGCATGCAGGAAGTATGGGGCCTACTTTCGTAAGTGATACCTGCAGGGAAGTAAGGAGAGCAGGCCTGGGCAAGGACAAACGTCAGGCTGTGATAAGGTCACAATAGAGGCCTCTATAACCCCACAGGATGCTTGGAGCTGGGACCCTTCAATGAGGCAAGAGGCCCAGCCTTTGCATCTTGGCATCAATTGATCATTGGATATGGGTTGTCCCTGGAAAGAGGGTGAGACCTTGACCCAGATGGCTTTCTTCAGCTGAGGGCTGTTTCTGGAGGGGTCTTCAGCAGTCAACCGTCCCAGCGGCTGGAGGAATGGGTGAGTGCTTAAGTCCCAAAGTGGGGGGTGTCTGGGTGGCCTATCATGACATCCACCATCCAATTTTTTTCTTTGTCCTTTCCACCCATATTTTTCTTCTAGCCTGGCTCTGTCTCATCAACATTTGTAGTCTCATATCCAGAATCCTGGGTCTTTCCTCTAACTATGTCACTAACCTCTCTCTTTCACTCACCTGGTCTCTCTTTCTCTATTACAGATGGAACACCTTCCATCTATGGCATAAGTTAGCGTTTAAATATAGTGTCTTTAGTTGAAGCAGCAATGTCATTGGTTTGTGTACCTGGGGGGTGAGGGGGGAAGGAGGCAAGGGAAGAAAAGGTATATTTGTCTCCTCATTTGGCTTATATACTCCTTGAGGGTAAAGACCATGGTTTTAATTTCTTGAGCACTATACAATGTATGAAGAATGCTATGCATACTGAAAAGGCACAGTACCTGCACAAAAGAGATATATTTAGCACTTAATTATGTGCCAAGCAAGCACTACTCTATGCACTGGGGTTTCAATGGTAAATAAGATAGATAAAGGTCTTACCCTCAAGGGGATTAAATTCTGCTTATGAAGAACTAGAAGTCAGTTACTCATTTTCTTAGTCATTATCTAGAATTAATACTTGCAAAGAAACTCTAATAGTAAAATCGTATGTCTTCCTTACCTAGTGAAGACATCTTAAGGTGATGAGTTAACCTTGAAATCTCAGTAATGTAACATAACAATTTGTCACCCTCATTGCACCCTGATGTAGCAGGGGTGGTGCTCTATCTTGGTGCTCTACCGATGGGAACTCATGGTCTCCAAGTTCTCTTCATCAGGGAAGGAGAGATCTCAAAGGCTCATTGGCTCTTACCTGCCTCAGTCCTTCTGCTCCAGTTTATTGACTATAATTAGGCACCTGGCCTTAAACTAACTGCAGGGGAGGCTGGGAAATGCAATGGAACAAATAAATAAGCTCTGAGCACTAATTATCTCTGCCATAATAGGCAGGGTCTGTTGAGAGCTTCTTTGTGACAACACTGTTCTAAGTGCTTAAAGATTCTTATCCAATTCCACTGTGGTGGAGGGTCCATGTCAAAAGTAATTCTCAGACACCAGCTGGATGTCCTACAGTTCAACACAATTCTGACACTATCTGCCTGGAGATAGCATCAGATGCCACAGGCTTAGTCCTACCAAACTGCCCCTCCCCGCTCAACTGCAGATGCCAATTGCAAATCCAGATTATCACCTGTGCTCCTGACCAACCAGCTATAGATTAGAGCTTCCAACAACCCCTTCCTTGGGTCAGTTATTTTGCTAGAGCAGCTCACAGAACTCAGAGAAACATTTTACTTACTAGATTACTGGGTTTTTTTTTTATGAAAGAATGTATACAAAACTTAGAAACAGCCAGATGGGAGAGATGAATAGAGCAAGGTATGGGGAAAGAGCATGGAGCTGTTGCCAGAGTTGCTCCAGGTCTTTGCTCAAACCTGCCAACACCTCCCCACCCCCAGGCCCCTTAGCAGGAGTTAACAGAAGTCTTTAAGTTAAAGGGTCCAGAGATAAGAAAGGAAGCTACAAACAAACAAACAAAAAACAGATGGAACCAGCTGGGACCAGGTGGCCACAAATCTGACCTCCAACCGACCCTGAGTCTCATTATATGCTGCTTTTACTACATTAGTGTATTATATGACACACCTACCAGTGGCCACGGCCAGACATTCAGGACCAAAAGAGGATAAAAAGGGGGTGGCACCCCACTCCCTTGGAAAAAGCCCTGCCCCTTCCCTGGTCGACTAATACGTACGCCTCCCCATCAATAGCCCCACTCCTCCTCCCTTTGTCTTTACTCTTTAAAATTAAGTCCCTTTCGCCACATGGGTGAGAAGTAGATCTGTGAACTTAGTTCCTGCTTCTCCATTCTTTGGCCACTGAATAAAGCTTGTGCTCTGTCAATGTCAGATTCAGTTTCCTTATTAGGCTGCCCGAACCCCACCCGAATGGAAAAAAACCCCTCCCCCCACCAAGACAGAGGGTCTAGGGCCCAAGCAGGGTCCATATGACTTAATGACTTAATTCAGAAACAGAGCTACCATGCTCTCGCCAGGCAAACCATTCTCTCCGTTCCTCCATGCATTCACCAACCTGGAAGCTCTCCTTTGGGTTTTTCTGGAGGCTTTATTATACAGGCATGATTGATTAAATCATTGACCATTGCCAATTGATTCAGTTTCCAGGGCCCTCTCCCCTCCTCTGAGGTCAGGGGGTGGAGCTGAAAGTTCCAACCCTCTAATCCCCTGTTTGGTTCTTCTGGCTACATTCCAGCATCCTTGGGCACTTTCCAAAGGTCACCTCATTAACATAACAAAAGGCACCTTTAGTCTTCCAGCTCCTTCTTGTAACATCTCAGTTCTCTATGTGCTCTGCTTGAAAACACTTTTTAAATTTTTGCTGTGTATGACAGTCATTAGTAGTTTAAGCCTTTCAATAAGCTCCCTTTGAACTAATTAGCTGTACCAAAATCTGCCAAAAACCTTACTATTAAGCTGAAACTATTGATGATTAAAATTTTAGGGACTTCCCTGGTGGCGCAGTGGTTAAGAATCTGCCTGCCAATTCAGGGGACACGGGTTTGACCCCTCGTCGGGTAAGATCCCATATACCGTGGAGCTACTAAGCCCATGTGCCACAATTACTGAGCCTGCGCTCTAGAACCCGCGAGCCACAACTACTGAAGCCTGGCACCTAGAGCCCGTGCTCCGCAATAAGAGAAGCCACCGCAATGGCAAGCCCATGCACCGCAACAAAGAATAGCCCCTACTCACCGCAACTAGAGAAAGCCTGTGCGCAGCAATGAAGACCTAATGCAGGCGAAAATAAAAATAAATTAATTAAAAAAAATTTATCATCCATCCCCCAAAAAAATCCTAACCATCCTTACAGAGGCTATTGAAACATACATGTTCTTTATGAATAGGAGTCTTCAGTGACTTGGGAAATCAAAGTCCTACCCAAGGGCTCAGATTTATACACAAGTTTTCATTCCTTCTATGCTACCCTGTCTCCTCCTATTCTTGTTTCCATGAGAACAAGGAGACCATAGATAATTGAAATTAGGTTTACCCTAACATTGGGTTAAGAAACTGGACAAATTGAGATGCCTGCACAGGGAGGGGAGAGAAGAGCCTCTATCACCACCTTCTGGGCTCCACGGTTTTCATCAGACTATCCAGTCCCACCACCTCTGATTCCAAATCTCTAGCTTCTGGCTCCTTTTGCAGGCTAAATGCCCTCTTACACTTGTCAATCTCTCTGTTTCAGTTTGGGTGGAATATTGTTATGAAAAAGAAATAAAAACTTTAGCCTTCAGCATCAACTACTCTTTAAAATCATGCTAATTCATAAACAAGGATAATAACTAACCACGTCTCCACAGCATTCAATTGCTTCCAAGTGTTTTTCATTAAACCTAAGTGAAAACACTTCCCAGGATGCAATTTTAAGTGAATATTATTAATCACATGCCGTGATTAGCCTTGGTCGGTGGAATAAATAATTTGGCTGAATAAAAATGATTTTCTTCTTTATGAACATCCTCATTTTAGGAGATGGATATTGCTGAAGATTTTGGTTTCCTGAAAAATATATTGAGTTATGTAGAGTGCTTTTCCAGCTGTATGTTGATTTGCAATGATGTTTGGCATTTAATTTCATATGGCTTTGTATTATAACTATCTGATTATAGAGAAACTATTGATGTGGACATCTTCAGGGTCTAAAGCAAAACTTTCCAAATCTTTTCTGGAGCACTTAAGAGAAGAAATATTTCAATTTAACAAGATATATTTAAGAAAAGAACAAAAACTCCCAGTAGTTAGAAAATTTGAGTGTGATGTTTTACTATCCTCAAACTCTCCATTCCCTGTGTATTCACTGCCCCTTAGAGTTATCTGAAAACACATGGCTGTGAAAAGGGAGATGCCAAGGGGTCCACAAAAAAGTAGAAAAGATGCAAAAAGATTGTTACTGGCAAAGCAAATTAGCATGGGTGGGTGAATGGAATTCAGGATTGAAGATTTATGATTTAGAACACAAATTGTATAGTGTTCCTGAATGGAAAGAGTACATATTGTAAAAATGCTAATTCTTCCTTAAAAAAATTTATCAATTTGATTCAATACAGATCAATATCCTAGCAGAATTATTTATGTTATTTGACATGTTTGATTCTAGAATTCATCTAGAAGAAGAGATAAGTAAGAAGAGCCAATTTTTTTTTTTGAAAAAGAAGCAGGCCTTTGTCATACAATATCAAAATGTCCTCTAAAGATACAGCATGTAAACCATGTGATAATGTTGCAGAGATAGGAAAACAGATCGACATCCATTCATATACAGGATAAACTAACTAATAAATGATATGGAAAAACTGCAATGAAGAAAAAAGATCCCTACTATGCAAACATATAGCAATAAAATTTCAGAGGAATTAAAGGCTAAATATAAAAACTGAAAATTGTTAGAAGAAATGTAAGAATCTATAGAGTCTTGGGGAGGGAGAAGGCTCTTTAAGCTAGACATCATACTCAGAAATTGTAAACACCAAGCAGGACCCTATGGGGCCTTCCCAGAACAAAACTCCACCACCCGACATGTCCCCTGCCTGTCTTTTGTCTATAGAAAAATTTTAGTCAAAGAATAAATTTAATCATAGAAGTGAGAAAATGCAGCCACACAGCACAGCCAAAAAAATAAAAAATAAATTTTTTTTTTTTTTTGCGGTACGCGGGCCTCTCACTGTTGTGGCCTCTCCCGTCGTGGAGCACAGGCTCCGGATGCACAGGCTCAGCGGCCACGGCTCACGGGCCCAGCCGCTCCGCGGCATGCGGGATCCTCCCGGACCAGGGCACGAACCCGTGTCCCCTGCATGAGCAGGCGGACTCTCAACCACTGCACCACCAGGGAGGCCCCTAAAATAAAATTTTAAAAAATATTTTAAAAAAGAAGGGAGAAAATCCAGAAAGAAAGGAAAACAGTCAAACAAGACCCAATAATAATAGTTTAGGCATTAAAAAAAGTCAAGGACCTTTAGTTCCCCCTTAAGGGCTATAGATAATATTCTGAGCCATGTCCTTTGAGCTGTTTTGCAGATACTGAAACCCCCGCCAGGTGGAAGAAGTTAACTGCATGCTGCCCACAAACACCTAGACCCTCAGACCGGCTGGAACCAGAATGTTCACAATGCTGAATGCCAATTACCTCACCATCAGCCAATCAGAAGAAATTCCATGAGCTGATCACACATCCCATAACCCCCTTCTTCACCTTGTCTTTAAAAACCTTTCCCTGAAAGCCTTTGGGAGTTCAGGTCTTTTAAGCACTAGCTGCCCTGGACCCTTGCTTGGTGCCCTGCAATAAATGCTGCACTTTCCTTTACCACAACCCAGTGTTAGTAGATTGGCTTTACTGTGCTTGGGCAAGCAGACCCAAGTTTGGTTCAGTAACATAAGCACACAGGAAAAGTCTAACATACTTTACCACATGGAGATGTTTTACTGGCTCTCTGGCTCTTGATAAGATGCCTTTCTTCCAGATACAGTGTGGCCTACTATGGGATTTAAGGGAGGCCCACAAACCTCCCTTAACTACCCCATCACATGTGACACTACAGCCTAGAAAGGGAACAACTCTGCACCAAATACCCCTAAATCTGAACGAGGCCCCACGTGCTCTAGGGTAGACCACTTTCCAGATCCAAAGAACAAGAAGTGCTCCCAGGACCCCGACTCTCTCCAGACATCCCTACTTCATTAGAACTGGGAACCATCGCTCCCTAAAAGACCATCACAGGAGATGTTCAATATGGCGGAGGAGTAAGACTTGGAGATCACCTTCCTCCCCACAAATACATCAGAAATACATCTACATGTGGAACAACTCCTACAGAACACCTACTGAACGCTGGCAGAAGACCTCAGACCTCCCAAAAGGCAAGAAACTCCCCCATGTACGTGGGTAGGGCAAAAGAAAAAAGAAAAAACAGACAAAAGGATAGGGACGGGACCTGCACCAGTGGGAGGGAGCTGTGAAGGGGGAAAGGTTTCCACACACTAGGAAGCCCCTTCACTGGCAGAGATGGGGGTTGGCGGGGGGTGGGGGGAGCTTCAGAGCCACAGAAGAGAGCACAGCAACAAGGGTGCAGAGGGCAAAGTGGAGAGATTCCTGCAGAGAGGCTCACTGCAGATCAGCACTCGCCAGCCGAGAGGCTTGTCTGCTCACCCGCCAGGGCGGGTGGGGGCTGGGAGTTGAGGCTTGGGCTTCGGAGGTCAGATCCCAGGGAGAGGACTGGGGTTGGCGGCGTGAACACAGCCTGAAGGGGGCTAGTGCGCCATAGCTAGCCGGGAGGGAGTCCGGGAAAAAGTCTGGAGCTGCCTAAGAGGCGAGGGACCATTGTTTCCGGGTGCGTGAGGAGACGGGATTCAGAGCACCACCTAAACAAGCTCCAGAGATGGGCGTGAGCCGGGCTATCAGCGCGGACACCAGAGACGGGCATGAGATACTAAGGCTGCTGCTGCCGCCACCAAGGAGCCTGTGTGCAAGCACAGGTCACTATCCACACCTCCCTGCCTGGGAGCCTGTGCAGCCCACCACTGCCAGGGTCCCGTGATCCAGGGACAACTTCCCCGGGAGAACACACGGCGCGCCTCAGGCTGCTGCAATGTCACGTTAGCCTCAGCCGCCGCAGGCTCGCCCCGCACTCCGTACCCCTCCCTCCCCCTGGCCTAAGTGAGCCAGAGCCCCTGAATCAGCTGCTACTTTAACCCCATCCTGTCTGAGCAAAGAACAGACACCCTCAGGCAACCTACATGCAAAGGCAGGGCCAACTCCAAAGCTGAACCCCAGGAGCTGTGTGAACAAGAAGAGAAAGGGAAATTTCTCCCAGCAGCCTCAGGACCAGCGGATTAAATCTCCACTATCAACTTGATGTACCCTGCATCTGTGGAATACCTGAATAGACAACGAATCATCCCAAACTTGAGGTGGTAGATATTGGGAGCAAATGTAGACTTAGGGCTTGCTTCCTGAATCTAATTTGTTTCTGGTTTTATGTTTATCTTAGTTTAGTATTTAGAGTTTATTATCATTGGCAGATTTGTTTATTGAGTAGGTTGCTCTCTTTTTTAAAAAATATAAATATATATATATTTCCTTTTTCTTTTTGTGAGTGTGTACGTGTACGCTTCTTTGTGAGAGTTTGTCTGTATAGCTTTGCTTTTACCATTTGTCCTAGGGTTCCGTCTGTCCGTTTTTTTGGTTTTTTTAGTATAATTTTTAGCACTTGTTATCATTGGTGGATTTGTTTTTTGGTTTGGTTGCTCTCTTCTTTCTTTCTTTTTTTAAATTACTTTTTAATTTTTAATAATTTTTTGATTTTTTATTTTATATTTATTTTTCTTTCTTCTACTTCTTTCTTTCCCTTTCTTCCTTTCTTCCTTTCTTCCTTCCTTCCTTCCTTCCTTCCTTTCTTTTCTTTCTTTCTTTCTTTCTTTCTTTCTTTCTTTCTTTCTTTCTTTCTTTCTTTCCTTCCTTCCTTCCTTCCTTCCCCTTTTCTTCTGAGCCATTTGGCTGACAGGGTCTTGGTGCTCTGGCTGGGTGTCAAGCCTGTGCCTCTGAGGTGGGAGAGCAGAGTTCAGGACATTGGTCCACCAGAGACCTCCTGGCTCCATGTAATATCAAACAGCGAAAGCTCTCCCAGAGATCTCCATCTCAAAGCTAAAATCCAGTTCCACTCAATGACCAGCAAGCTACAGTGCTGGACACCCTATGAGAAACAACTAGCAAGACAGCAACAAACCCCACCCATTAGCAGAGAGGCTGCATAAAATCATAATAAGTTCACAGACACCCCAAAACACACCACCGGACACTGTCCTGACCACCAGAAAGACAAGATCCATCCTCATCCAGCAGAACACAGGCACCAGTCCCTTCCACCAGGAATTCTACACAACCCACTGAGTGAACCTTAGCCACTGGAGGCAGACACCCAAAACAACGGGAACTATAAACCTGCAGCCTGTGAAACGGAGACCCCAAACACAGTAATTTAAACAAAATGAGAAGACAAAGAAACACAGAGCAGATGAAGGAGCAAGGTAAAAACCCACCAGACCTAACAAATGAAGAGGAAATAGGCAGTCTACCTGAAAAAGAATTGAGAGTAATGATAGTAAAGATGATCCAAAATCTTGGAAGTAGAATGGAGAAAATACAAAAAATGTTTAACAAGGACCTAGAAGAACTAAAGAGCAAACAAACAATGATGAACAACACAATAAATGAAATTAAAAATTCTCTAGAAGGAATCAATAGCAGAATAACTAAGGCAGAAGAACGGATAAGTGATCTGGAAGATAAAATAGTGGAAATAACTACCACAGAGCAGAATAAAGAAAAAAGAATGAAAAGAATTGAGGACAGTCTCAGAGACCTCTGGGACAACATTAAACACACCAACATTCGAATAATAGGGGTCCCAGAAGAAGAAAAGGAAAAGAAAGGGACTGAGAAAATATTTGAAAAGACTATAGTTGAAAACTTCCCTAATATGGGAAAGGAAATAGTCAGTCAAGTCCAGGAAGCACAGAGAGTCCCATCCAGGATAAATCCAAGGAGAAACATGCCAAGACACATATTAATCGAGCTATCAAAAATTAAATACAAAGAAAAAATATTAAAAGCAGCAAGGGAAAAACAACAGATAACATACGAGGGTATTCCCCATAAGGTTAACACCTGATCTTTCAGCAGAAACTCTGGAAGCCAGAAGGGAGTGGCAGGACATATGTAAAGTGATGAAAGAGAAAAAGCTACAACCAAGGTGACTCTACCCAGCAAGGATCTCATTCAGATTTGATGGAGAAATTAAAACCTTTACAGACAAGCAGAAGCTAAGAGAATTCAGCACCATGAAACTAGCTTTACAACAAATGCTAAAGGATCTTCTCTAGGCAGGAAACACAAGAGAAGGAAAAGACCTACAAAAGCAAACCCCAAACAATTAAGAATATGGTAATAAAAACATACATATCGATAATTACCTTAAATGCAAATGGATTAAATGCTCCAGCCAAAAGACATAGACTGGCTGAATGTATACAGAAACAAGACCATTATATATGCTGTCTACAAGAGACCCACTTCAGACCTAGGGACACATACAGAGTGAAAGTGATGGGATGGAAAAAGATATTCCATGCAAATGGAAACCAAAAGAAAGCTGGAGTAGCAATGCTCATATCAGACAAAATGGACTTTAAAATAAAGACTATTACAAGAGACAAAGAAGGACAGTACATAATGATCAAGGGATCAATCCAAGAAGGAGATATAACAATTGTAAATATTTATGCACCCAACATAGGATCACCTCAATACATAAGGCAAATGCTAACAGCCATAAAAGAGGAAATTGACAGTAACACAATCAGAGTAGGGGACATTAACACCCCACTTTCACCAATGAACAGATCATCCAAAATGAAAATAAATAAGGAAACACAAGCTTTAAATGATACATTAAACAAGATGGAACTTCATTTATATTTATAGGACATTCCATCTAAAAACAACAGAATACACTTTCTTCTCAAGTGCCATGGAATACTGTGCAGGATAGATCATCCTGGGTCACAAATCAAGCCTTGGTAAATTTAAGAAAATTGAAATTGTATCAGGTATCTTTTCCGACCACAATGCTATGAGGTTAGATATCAATTACAGGGAAAAAAATCTGTAAAAAATACAAACACATGGAGGCTAAACTATAAACTACTTAATACCCAAGAGATCACTGAAGACATCAAATAGGAAATCAATAAATACCTAGAAACAAATGACAATAAAAACATGAAGACCCAATACTTATGGGATGCAGCAAAAGCAGTTGTAAGAGGGAAGTTTATAGCAATAAAATCCTACCTGAAGAAACAAGAAACATCTCAAATAAACAACCTAACCTTACACCTAAAGCAATTAGAGAAAGAAGAACAAAAAACCCAAAAGTTAGCAGAAGAAAAGAAATCATAAAGATAAGGTTAGAAATAAATGAAAAAGAAATGAAGGAAATAATAGCAAAGATCAATAAAATTAAAAGCTGGTTCTTTGAGAAGATAAACAAAATTGATAAACCATTAGCCACACTCATCAAGAAAAAAAGGAAGAAGCCACAAATCAATAGAATTAGAAATGAAAAAGGAGAAGTAACAACTGACAGTGCAGAAATACAAAGGATCACGAGAGATTACTACAAGCAACTCTATTCCAATAAAATGGACAACCCGGAAGAAATGGACATATTCTTTGAGAAGCACAAACTTCTGAGACTGAACCAGGAAGAAAGAGAAAATATAAACAGACCAATCACAAGCACTGAAATTGAAACTGTGATTAAAACTCTTCCAACAAACAAAAGCCCAGAACCAGATGGCTTCACAGGCGAATTCTATCAAACATTTAGAGAAGAGCTAACACCTATCCTTCTCAAACTCTTCCAAAATATAGCAGAGGGAGGAACACTCCCAAACTCATCCTACAAGGCCACCATCACCCTGATACCAAAACCAGACAAAGATGTCACAAAGAAAGAAAACTACAGGCCAATATCACTGATGAACATAGATGCAAAAATCCTCCACAAAATACTAGCAAATAGAATCCAGCCACACATTAAAAGGATCATACACCATGATCAAGTGGAGATTATCCCAGAAATGCAAGGATTCTTCAATATACACAAATCAATCAATGTGGTACACCATATTAACAAATTGAAGGAGAAAAACCATATGATCATCTCAATAGATGTAGAAAAAGATTTCAAGAAAATGCAGCACGCATTTATGATGAAAACCCTCCAGAAAGTAGGCATAGAGGGAACTTACCTCAACATAATAAAGGCCATATATGACAAACCCACAGCCAACATCATTGTCAATGGTTTAAAACTGAAACCATTTCCTCTAAGATCAGGAACAAGACAAGGTTGTCCACTCTTACCACTATTATTTAACATAGTTTTAGAACTTTTAGCCAGAGCAGTCAGAGAAGAAAAAGAAATAAAAGGAATCCAAATCAGAAAAGAAGAAGTAAAGCTGTCACTATTTGCAGATGACATGATACTATACATAGAGAACCCTAAAGATGTTACCAGAAAACTACTAGAGCTAATCAATGAAATTGGTAAAGTAGCAGGATACAAAATTAATGCCCAGAAATCTCTTGCATTCCTATACACTAAAGGTGAAAAATCTGGAAGAGAAATCAAGGAACGACTCCAATTTACCATTTTACTATTGCATCAAAAAGAATAAAATACCTAGGAATAAACCTACCTAAGGAGACAAAAGACCTGTATGCAGAACACTATAAGACACTGATGAAAGAAATTAAAGATGATACAAACAGATAGAGAGATATATCATGCTCTTGGATTGGAAGAATCAACACTGTGAGAATGACTATACTACCCAAAGCAATCTACAGATTCAGTGCAATCCCTATCAAACTACCAATGGCATTTTTCACAGAAGTAGAACAAAAAAATTCACAATTTGTATGGAAACACAAAAGATCCCGAATAACCCAAGCAATCTTGAGAAAGAAAAATGGAGCTGGAGGAATCAGGCTCCCAATCTTCAGACTATACTACAAAGGTACAGTAATCAAGACAGTATGATACTGGCACAAAAACAGAAATATAGATCAATGGAACAGCATAGAAAGCCCAGAGATAAACCCACGCACATGTGGTCACCTTATTTTTGATAAAGGAGGCAAGAATATACAATGGAGAAAAGACAGCCTCTTCAATAAGTGGTCCTGGGAAGACTGGACAGCTACATGTAAGAGAATGAAATTAGAACACTCCCTAACACCATATACAAAAATAAACTCGAAATGGATTAAAGACCTAAATGTAAGGCCATACACTATAAAACTCTTAGAGGAAAACATAGGCAGAAAACTCTATGACATAAATCACAGCAAGATCCTTCTTGTCCCACCTCCTAGAGAAATGGAAATAAGAATAAAAATAAACAAATGGGACCTAATGAAACTTAAAAGCTTTTGCACAGCGAAGGAAACCAAAAGGCGAAGGTGAAAAGATAACCTTCAGGAAGGGAAGAAATATTTCCAAATGAAGCAAGTGACAAAGGATTAATCTCCATAATTTACAAGCAGCTCATGCAGCTCAATATCAAAAAAACACAATCCAAAAATGTGCAGAAGACCTAAGTAGATATTTCTCCAGAGAAGATATACAGATTGCCAACAAACACATGAAAGGATGCTCAACATCACTAATAATTAGAGAAATGTAAATCAAAACTATAATGAGGTATCACCTCACACCAGTCAGAACGGCCATCATCAAAAATTCTACAAATAAACACTGGAGAGGGTGTAGAGAAAAGGGAACCCTCTTGCACAGATGGTGGAAATGAAAATTGATACAGCCACTATGGAGAACAGTATGGAGGTTCATTAAAAAACTAAAACTAGAACTACTGTATGACCCAGCAATCCCACTACTGTGCACATACACTGAGAAAACTATAATTCAAAAAGCGTCATGTACCACAATGTTCTTTGCAGCTCTATTTACAATAGCCAGGACACAGAAGCAACTACGTGTCCAGCAACAGACAAATGGATAAAGAAGATGTGGCACATATATACAACGGAATATTACTCAGCCATAAAAGGAAACGAAATTGAGTTATTTGTAGTGAGGTGGATGGACCTAGAGTCTGTCATACAGAGTGAAATAAGTCAGAAAGAGGAAAACAAATACCGTATGCTCACACATATGTATGGAATCTGAAAAAAAAAAAATGGTTCTGAAGAACCTAGGGGCAGGGCAGGAATAAAGAGGCAGATGTAGAGAATGGACTTGAGGACACAGGGAGGGGGAAGGGTAAGCTGGGATGAAGTGAGAGAGTGGCATGCACATATATACACTACCAAATGTAAAATCGGTAGCTAGTGGGAAGCAGCCAAATAGTAGAGGGAGATCAGCTCAGTGCTTTGTAACCACCTAGAGGGATGGAATAGGGAGGTGGGAGGGAGATACCAGAGGGAGGAGATATGGGGGTATATGTATTTGTATGGCTGATTCACTTTGTTATAAAGCAGAAACTAACACACCATTGTAGAGCAATTATACTCCAATAAATATGTTAAAAATTAATAAATAAAAGACCATCAGTATTTATATCATTGGGAATTACACCCTTGTGTGCTTCCAACACCAACAGAAATTCCAGCTTCCCAGAGCATCAGGGAAACTCTTATCCACAGACAGATCTGGAAATTCCCTAGTCTTGTTTTATCCAAACTTCCACATAACCCCCACCTTCAGGTACACAAATTACAGAGCCTAATGTAAAATGTAAATGGGGATCTCCTGTTCAAAAATTAGTAAGAATTTCCTGCTTGTAAAATCAAGACATTAAATCAAGCATGGGGCCTTCTAAGTGTGGTGCTCCATGTGATACCCCGATTATACACTTATGAGGCCGCCTATGTTTCCTACCTCAAACCCTTTCTTTATTCCTTAATACTGTTATCAGCAGTTTATCTGTAATTTACCTCTAGCCCCAATTTCTTCTCTTAATATTCAAAAAAATTCTTCTTACTCTAACTAAGTCTATTCTGTCCCCCATGGACACTGTCAGATCCCCATATCCCATATAACATAATGCCTGGGGATGGGGCAGGTGTCATCTGTACTCACCATTGCTTTCCCTTTTTAGAACTTTCTTTTCCTTCTTCAAAAATCCAGTTTCTTTCAATCCCACATCATCCATCTATACCACCTGGTTGTTTACATACCTCCCCCTTGTCCAGGCAACCCATGACACCTCACAGGTGCTCAAGAAATATGTGTTGAGAAAGTTAATAAGTGACTTGTGCAATCATTAAAAAAACAACAACAACAAAAAACGGTAGAATACAAATTCAACCTGCCAACTGCATAATAAGAGCCAGCATACTTTAAACAAAGTGCCTCTTTGGCCTGAATTACTCACAATATCTAGATATTTGCATTCAATATTCTATGTAAGTTTTGTCAGAAAACTGGCTGAAACATCGCCTGTTATGAAGCCAAGTTGGTATCTATACCCTGAATATTTATGATTATTCCTTTAAGAAGCTGGGAGCGGGGGAGATGAAGGAGTCACTTGATATGACTTCAAGGATAAATTCATGTTTATTTCAGAGTTTGCTGCTAGAATAAACAGAAAACCAGACCCTGTCTCTGCCTGGCGGGACTTGTGCCTGCACAGTGAGGATGCCTCTGCTCATTGCTTCCCAATGCTGTCCTCTTCTGGCAGAGCGTGCTCATTGCTAGAGCTGTGCGAAATGAGCCTGCTTGGAAAGAGAAAGGGAACTGGGGGCCAGAGACAGTGATACTATGAGAGGATGAAAATGAGGAAAAGGCAAATGTGGGAACAAAATGGGAAAAGCAGATTTATACCCCTCCTACCCTTTGTGTTCACTCACCCTCATTTTTCCTTTAGATGTCATCTTGTCCAGTGCCCTCCTGAACAAAAACAGAAAATTGTACACCTCTTCAGATTTTCTTTGCACCTACCTCAAGTTGCAGGGTTGGAAGAATAAATCCATGACCACCCTGGCCTCTGCCTTGTCATTGCCCCTTATCTTCCTTGCACACAAATCCTGCACATGCCCTTTGTCCTTGCTCAGCTGTTCCTCTCACTTGCTGTCCACTGTTGCTCTCCTAGATAATTTCCACACACAACAGGGCTGCTCTTGAGCTCCTCCCAAGCCTGCCTGTTTGCCCAGCTATATATGGGGACTGCTTCTAACCCTCTGTGCTAATGCTTTACCGCCTTCTGGATCTGGGTTCTTCATTTCTGGAAAATACCACATTGGTGACAGAAGTTGGGCAGGAAGCATGTTTAAAAGGAGAAAGAGAAATACCTTTATCCAGAACAAGTAACTCAGCTGTTAACTTTGAAAACTTCTTGTATGAATTGATCTCATAGTCTAAAGGCTCTGCACTTGTCTTTCCTGTGGTCAAGTCACCCATCAACATAAAGAATATAACAACATTGTAAATCAGCTATACTCTAATATAAAATAAAAATTAAATTTAGAAACACCCATAAAGGATATAGAGCTTCCCGCTGTGCTTCACCTGGAAAATGCTGATACTGGTATTATACAGAGTGTTCATCCCTGAGGCTGCTTACAGGGATATGGAGTAGATCACAGTTTCTGTAAGCTTCTTCCCTCGTGTGTCCTTTAGTATCCCTGCTGCCTCTACCTGTTCATCGTTTCAGGGCCAGCTCCGAACTCCCTCTGCCTTGAGGTCTTCATAAAGATGTCATTTCCCCCATCTGCTTTGGCTGCAGGAGTCAGAACCTGTGTACCACCACTTGTCAGTTACATGCAGTGCTGTGTTGTTCACTGATGCTTTACTGAAGCACATTTAACCATATACCTACGGTCTCTGGCATTCCAGGGTTTGCTAGCTGAAAAACCAGGATCTAAGTTGCTCATAGATGATGTCAGGAATCCCAGTCCTCTCCTCAGGTGCTTCTGAGGATTCCTGGAGACTCTGCACCTGCCTTGGCTGTTGCTTGCCATCTGTTGCTCCTGACTGCTGCTTGGGGGCTCCTTGTAGCTTCAAGGGCTTCCTTGGTCTGGTTGTCCATGTGTAGACATTGGCTCCTCTCTTATTTCACAGCTCCACCCCACACCCCAGCACAGCTAACAATAAGGCAAAGTGAAGGCTCGAAGATAACGTACAACATTAGAGTGCAGGAAAGGGACATTTAAAATTCGGCAGCAGTGACTGCTGCTCCTAAGTCCACCAGCCTTGTCCCAATGTAGGGCGCCCCCTACCTGCTGTCTTGCTGAGGTGCTGCTGTGGTTTCAGTCCCTCATCACATAGGTGGGAGTTCCCCTTGACCTAGTTCTGAGCCCCAAACTCCAATTTCTTTTTTGTCAGTCTCTAACAAGAGGATGAAAAACCAGTGTACTCAATAATACTTCCTCAAAGTTGGAGCTTTGTCCACTGTAAAGGTGGCCATTCACATTCTTTTGCAAACCTGTTCTTCTTTGCCCCAGCTACCTTGTGAGACTAAACTCAGGACTAAACTTTGCATATCAAAAATGCCTTTTAAAGTGTTTCCTCAAATAATAAAAAGAAAAAGCACAATTTTTCCTTCAAATATTGAATGCTGCTATTTCTGATATGTGAAAATGGCTATAATTTTTTAAAGTTTTATCTTTTGGGGGGCCTAATTTACCAAACTTGCCTGCCTTGATGGCAAGAATAATTTCTCGTCCTCTGAGGTTTATGCCCAAATATTGTCAATTTCCCACAAAAGGGAAAGTGGTCCCCTAACAAGAAGCCAGGAAGAGATTTGAGCTCATGCCAGAAAATCCTAATTATTCCCCCAAATCCCTGGTCACCTCTTCCTCCTGCTGTGGCAGTGAGAACACAATGTCCAGACCTCCTTGCACTCAGGTAGTCATGTGGCTGAGATTTAGCCCATGAATGTGAGTGGAATGATGAGCATTTCTTCTAGGCCGAATAGGTAACTCCATGCTCTTTTCTCCTCGTGGATGAGCTGAAAGGAGAGGACCTACCAGGGCAACTTGTGTGTCACATGTTGAAAGTGGCAGAGATTTCATGAGCCTGGGGCCCTGAATGATGTCACAAAGGAGGGACGCCTCACTATACTGCTCACTTGCCCAGGGCAAGAAATAAAATTCTGTCTTATTCAAGCCCTTAGAATATTTTGGTCTATTTGTTACAGCACTTAGCCTACCTTAATACAAGCTGTCCGTAGAAACCCTGTCAGAGGTGTCTCTACTCAGGTGTGGAGTTAACAGAGGTCTATGTGGTGTGATGAGGGTCACTAACGGTCAAGGAGAGACCTGCTTCCCATGCCCATTGACTTCCATCCCAACATTTCGTCTAAAATTCCACCACATGGACTTCATTACTTTGGATATAGACATAATACTTCTAAGAAACTTTTTTAAAAATAACCATACCATCTGAGAGAGACAGAGCATCAAGCCATCAACTTCCATGAACCCCTTAGCATGGATGACTTTCTCAAATTTCTTTCTAATGAAATAGCTAGTGAAAAGTCCAGAAAGGGACACAGGAAGAGAAATGTGGATGGGCAGACTAGGAGAGATGGAGGGATATCTAGAAGGTGGAGCACCTGAGTTTCTTCTCCAACAGAAACAGACATCTGGACAGTCGTAGATAGAAGACAGGGCAGCAGGATCCTGGAGAAATCTTCATGGGGGTTGGGAGGAAAGAGTTCAGAAGGTTCAAAGATGGGAGATGAAGGCATTGAAGGGAAACTTCTTGCTTGATAATTCAGCTGAATGACGGTCCTCAAATCAGGTGCTTTTTCTACCCTTCCCCTACACTTTGAGCACGTTTCTTTGATGGTCCAGCCTACTTTTTAGATCCACACATGGCCCCTCAGAAAAGTCCTGCTAAAGATCATAAGAGAACGATGAGATTTGTTTAAGCCATATCTGCATTTTCAGTGCTCGGATATTTTCACTGTTTTTCAGCTAGTACCTTATTCAGAGATTCCCATAACAATAACCTTCTACCATTTCAGATTATACAGTTATTTTCTTTCTGCAGCTCGTGGAAAAGACAGACAGGTGGGTAGGACAAGGTCATGGGGTCATTGGCATGCAAAGTCAACTGCCAAGTAATTCAACTGCATTTGTCCACTCACTAGTTTTTAAACAAGTGTGTACATGTAACAGAATCCGTTTTATGATTAAAAATATTAACAAAACATTAAAAATTTGCATCCATATTTTGTGCATATTGTAAAATAGCTGGGTATTTTGTGGGTAGCAAATCTTGGAGCCAGTTTTTGTTGGGCTATCTGGCCCTACTGAATTTGATTATGGTGCCTTCTCACTAATGCAAGCAGTGGAGGTGGCCGGTGTCCCACGTGGAGTTGAGGACTCTATCTCTCTGATCAGTAGACGGTTTGGGGGTCCTACCCTATGCCACATACAGGTAACACCTTATTTTATTGTGCTTTGCTTTACTGTACTTTGCAGATGAGTTTTTGTTTTGTTTTGTTTGACAAAAGTTTGTGGCAACACTGCATCAAGTAAATCTATCAGCACCATTTTTCCAACAACACTTGCTCATTTCATGTCTCTCTGTCACATTTTGATAATTCTTTCAATATTTCAAATTTTTTTAATTATTATTATATTTGTTATAGTGATCTGCATTCAATGATCTTTGATGTTGCCATTGCAATTGTTTTGGCATTTTTTAGCAATAAAGCATTTTTTAAATTAAGGTATGTGTATTGCTTTTTTAGATATAATGCTACTGTCCACTTATAGACTACAGTGTAAACATAACTTTTCTATGCATGAGGAAACCAAAAAATTTCTGTGATTTGCTTTATTGTGATATTCACTTTATTGAGGTCATCTGGAAATGAACTCACAGTACCTCTGAGGTCTGCCTGTGGATGCTTCTTCTATTTGTTGTCTGTTGCTGCCACAACAAATTATTATAAACAATGGGTTAAACAACACACATTTATTTTCTTACAGTTTTGTAGGTCAGAAGTTCAACCCTGGACTCACCAGATAAAAACAAGTTGTTGGCAGGCTGTGATCCTTTCTGGAAGTTCCAGGGGAGAATGTTTCCTTGCTCATTCAGGTTGTTGGCAGAATCCAGTTCCTGTGGTTATAGGATTGAGGTTCCAGTTTCTTTGCTGGCTGTCTGCTGGGGATGCCCTTAACTTGGAGAGGTTTTTCTCTGGTCATTGCACATAGTTTCCTACATCTCAGAGCAAGCAACAGACTGTTGAATCCTTCTTATGCTGCCATCTCTCTCAAGCACCCTTTTTTCTTCTTATTCCACTATTAAGGACTCATGATTATACTGGGCCCACCTAGATAATCCGAGATACCCTCCCCATTACAAGGCCCAAAACCTTAACCACAATCTGCAAAGGTAGCATAACATGCAAGGTAACATATTCATAAGTTTGGAGAACTAGGGTATCAACATCTTTGGGGACATTATTTTGCCAAACACACTCTCAATTAAGTATTATCTGAAAACATTGGTCTATAGGTGATCAATATGAATCAATGATAGGACTTAGCCCCCATGATGCCTAGGCCAGGTTTCACTTTCTTACTTGCAGTTGGTTTATATCCATGCTGGCTTAATCTCAAGTTTCCAGAAGTAGAAATAAAAGGAATTATCAGACATACTCTGCAATCTTGTGCTCCCAGCACCTCTCCCCACATCCTTCATCCTCTTATACCCAAAAGAATAGTAGTTGAAATTTAGACCATTCAGATTCAACCTTAGTGGGGTTTCAACTAAGTTTGTCTGTGTGTGGAGGACATAAGACTTCATTATCCTTTACCCTACAGGTGTTATCTATTGCATATTTTTATAACAAAAATTTAAAAGAACTAAGCACAAAGTGTACCATCCTATGCTAAATTAACAGTGTTTTTCCTGGTGTAATTCTCTCTACACCATCCAATTTGGCCCCCACCGGAAACTCAACTGCCTCTCATGTGTGCTGTTTCTTCCAAGTGCAGGAAAACCTCATTTCCATCTCTGGCCACAGTGCTCACAGAGAGTGGGCAGGGCCAGCTGAAACAGGCACGGCCGTTTATGTGCACCAGACAGAGAGTCAGGAGGGAAGTAATAAATGATAAAGGAAGGTTGTCCATTGCCAGAGCAGGGAAAGGTTCCCACAGGGTTAGGGAAGGAAAGGGCTGAACTTCCTGACCTGACCTGGTATGGGATTAAAGCCATATGAGTTGGTTTAGATGAGGGTGTAAAGAAGAGATGCTGCTAATGTCAGAAGTACAGAGAGACCAAGGGCTGTTTTCAGGTTTTCAGGAGATGGAAGGCTTTGGATATCTGCCCTCTTTCTCTTCCCTGCTCGCAAATGGGTCTGCTTGTCAGTAGAAGCTTCTTTTTCTGTGAAGAGACTCAGGCCAATATCCCCCAAGCTGAAGCAGTGTCATCTGGGAGCCATCCTTGGAAATACTGGGACCCTACTTGGAAATACATCCAAGGCTGCCAGATGAGGAGAAGGTCCCACAACCTGAGGAGCTAGCTCCCACAACAGAGCTCGAACAGATCTCCATGCTTACTCACCAGAGGAGAGTCTCCCCATCCACATCCCTTAGTAGGACAGGCTTGTTCTGTCTCCAGTGTTCCCTTCTGATAAGACATGCCCCGCAACTTTGATGTGAATTTAATGTGTAAATGAGCATCAAGAAATCCTGGAATTCTTCCCATAACCTCAACTAAAGGGGAATTCAATAAAAGATTGTGCAGCACCAGTTGCCAGAGCAGAGAGGGAATTGTATTGTTGCCGATGCCTCTAATAACATCGCATCCCAAGCCAATACCTACCTGAGCCAGTATAAGAGCTCCAAGTACCTTCATCTAGTATCTGCTCTTCATCACCTAGGAGACTATCTATGGGAACCATTACAAGATTCAGATTCAAAGCTCATGGATGTGCCAACCATTGTTAAAAAAATCATTTTCCTTTTTAGAGTAAAAAATCTGCACAGATGTGAACAAATTGGGGGGAGGGCAGTCGGCAGAGAGCAGGTGAGCTCTGTCCTATTAATGGTGAGACTTCAGTGACTTGCCTTGATGAAAGATAGGAGCCCTTGGATTGATGTCATTGTGACTGAACTTGCTTCAGATTTGATCCCCTGTAACGTTTCCAGGCCAGCTCGGATGGAGCTGGAGCTGGAGCCAGAAGTGGAAGTCCCACGGTCGGCACCTTGACATTCCTCAAGCTGTTCCCTGTGGAAGCACAGTTCTTACAAGAGCTCATCTTTTTCAACCGCTTCAAGAACTCAGATTTAATAATTCCTACAGATAAAACAGTTTTGTTTTGTTTTTCTCAGGCTTTGAAAGCAAAGGCCCACGAATCTCTCTTTATGACCCCAAATGGCCACTCATTTCAAAGTTGAGGCCAGAACTCTTGCTTTATTTCCCTTGCTGTCTGGCTTCTGAACATTAGCAGAATACAGAAGTGGCTTTTAAAACACAACACAGGGCCTCCCTGGTGGCGCAGTGGTTGAGAGTCCGCCTGCCGATGCAGGGGACACGGGTTCGTGACCCCGTCCGGGAAGATCCCACATGCCGCGGAGCGGCTGGGCCCGTGAGCCATGGCCTCTGAGCCTGCGTCCGGAGCCTGTGCTCCGCAACGGGAGAGGCCACAACAGTGAGAGGCCCGCATACCGCAAAAAAATAAATAAATAAAAAACACACAATGCAGTTCAAACTTTTGTTATCACCTCGGTTTAAGATAAACCCAGACCAGCAGCCAAACTGCAAGCATGCTAAAATTCCCATTTGCCTTAGTTACTAAACATTGTACAAAATTGACATTTGTCAGATCATTTGTGTTGGAGTTAATCTTATTAATGGTGGTATCTAGCACACAAATGGCAATGGATAAGACTATGGGCTTGGAAGTCCAACAGTCCTGAGTTTGCTTCCTGACTCCAACCCTTAACTCAAGTCCAGTGTGACCTTGAATTTGCTACTTTAGTCTAAGTATTAGTTTCCTCACGTATAAAAGAAGGATACTATCTACTTGTAGGGTTGATGTGAGATTTATATAAACTGATATATAGGAAGCACTAGGCACAGTGCCTGACCCACAGTACACTCACTACACATTAGATGTTGTTGTCATTTTTTTAACAAAATAAAAGAACAAACCATCAGGTATGAGTCATTAAAGGCTATCTTTTACAAGATGCTAATCTTATTTGGGGATATCTAAAAGACTTTTTAAGAAGTTCATCTCTTGCTTCCTTTGGAACAGGCAGGAAAACCCAAATAATTAGCACCGTGATCCTAACCTAACCTTTTATAACCTGCAGATTATGACCAAATTATTAGGTCTAATAAATTTGCTTGTATAATTTGGAGTTAACTGTGCTGTGTAAGGTCATGAATGCAAGGTTTGCAGGAACCTACCTGGTGGATCCAAAATGGTGCTGAAAGTCAGCCATAAAATGAACAAAGATCTCAAGCAAAACCGCTGGGAGTCCAGGCAAAGCAGCGCTGCCCCGGGGTGGGGGGGTGCAGAATTTCCGGGGCAGAGCACCTCCCTGGCTCTGGCCTCCTCCCAGGAGTCCCGACTCTCTGAATACACATTCAAGGACTCAAATCCAGAGCAGCTTCACAACCCATGTACTGTGCGTGGCCCTTGGGTAGGGAGGCACAGGACTTCCAGGCAGGCTTTTAGAGCTCCACAATAAAACACCTATAAGCCCCTAGGAGGGCAGAGAGAACTCTTGCTGGACCTCTTCTATAGGAGGAGGGAGCTAGCTTCCACCCATGTGATGAATCACATCACAGCAATCTCCCAACATATGAGGCTGGCACTGATGCTGAATTTTCCTTGTAGCATTTTTCACTATTAGTAAGGGAGCATGAGTTCTGTGTGCTTCTAGTACTTTAAGTCCTTAGCTCTTCTTTTGTATGTGTCTCCTGTTGAACAATTTTATAGAGAAAAGAAGATTCCCGGTCACTAACTCAATTAAAAACATTTCCCTGGATCAGAAATAGCAGGGAGTGGCACATTATTTCAGAAAGCACAGGGATGGGAGGGAATCCAGTTTTTCTCGGGAACTAAAGAGTTGCCTGAAGTCACCACCCAAAGTCTCTGTTCACTGAATAATAGTCCTAAGTGTGAGGTTCAGAATCTTGTTCAGGAAATCAGACCAGAAGAAAAACAGCAACAACTGGCTCTGAAATTTCCTGGAGATAAAAATGCCAGCTCTGATGAGGGGCGGCCACGTGTAATTCTGCCTGACAACCGTGTGACATGCGAGGCCCTGGCATGCCAAGGCACACACACGCAGCTGCACTCTAAAAGCAGTGACACAGTGGTCGCACCAGGCCCCCAAAGCACTGAGCTGGGCGTCTCGTGCTCGATGGCCTTTGGTCAATTCCACTTTTCCTTGTTTCCTCTCCTCCCCTCCTTTTCCTCCTCCCCGTCATATCCCAGCTCTTTCCAAAGGATTTAATTCCTGCAACTATTTCGTAGGGAGAAAGAGCTTTACTTGGCGACTTTTGGTTTACAGGATCGTTGGTGAACAATCAGTCTGTCTGGCAGGAAGGTACGCCCACAAATATTACAGGGAACCAACTGGCTCTGGGCACTTTTCCAAGCAGCTTCGTTTAAGGCATCAAGATCATAGAAACCCTTGGCTGAAAAGTTAAAGAAAAACAGAGGAGAAAAAAAAAGAAGAACAAAAAATAAAAGAAAAAGAAAATGGGAAAATGGATCAGTTTTCATTCTGGAGAACCATGCTCTACTTTTTATGGAAAGTATTTTCAGGAAATACCTGTTGACTGAGGCTTTTAAACAAATCGTATTACTTTTGCCAAAAAAAAAAAAAAAGTGCTGCTCGGTCTTTTAAGGGTTGAGAACCGTTAGCTCGGAACTAGAGGTTTTTCAGTCCTCAGATTTTAAAAAGGGGAAGACATTGTTTCATGTGTTGTGATATGCATGCTTCACTAATTATTAACATCTTTGCTTACACATTATTATCTTGCAAATATAACTTTTGGCTTTCTTTCAGTTGACTCTAAATATAAGCTTACAAAAGGAAAAGAACATTTATTTGAATTTTCTTCTCCTGTAATCCTTCAGTGGAATGTTTTTAGAGGACATAACTGACAGTTGAGAGTGAATTTGAGATGAATTATATCCTAAAACTTTATCATCTCTTTATGGCCGTAAACTCAGAGATTCTTTAAGTAATTAAAGTGAAGAATGCAAACAGAATAGTTCATCTGATGAAAAAAAGCGTCCTTAAGAAAACAACAAAGGCAGCTGAGAGATATATAATCTCCATTGGCAGAGCACAGGAAAAAAGGCATATGGGTTTATTTTAGAGAAACAGTGTGGGATTTAACTTTAATAAACCTTATTTAAATAGAATGGCTTTAGTACATTAAATTGACTATGTCTTAGAATTGCCCAAAATAGGCCCCCCAAAATGTAGCCAGGCATGCAAAAATATATCACATAGTTTTTAAAAAATTATTTTCACAGCATATATTTCTTCACTAAAGCCCAGGCAATACCCATATGACTTCTGTCTAGTGGTTCACACAAACATAGCAAACCTTAGATTCTTTAACAAGCTTACTCATGTTCTTTTTCTTTTATTTTTTTCTCCGTGGGAAATTAAACTCCAGCACAACAGGACAACCTAGTATTTCTCCCTTGGATAAAGGAAGTGTCACTTTCCATGCAGAATATGAATGTGTATATATATATATATATATATATATATATATATATATATATATATATATATATATATTTTTTTTTTTTTTTTTGCGGTACACGGGCCTCTCACTGTCGTGGCCTCTCCCACTGTGGAGCACAGGCTCCGGACGTGCAGGCTCAACGGCCATGGCTCACGGGCCCAGCCGCTCCACGGCATGTGGGATCTTCCCAGACCGGGGCACGAACCCGTGTCCCCTGCATCGGCAGGCGGACTCTCAACCACTGTGCCACCAGGGAAGCCCTGAATGTATATTTTGAGTGCTTTAAAAGCAGTTTAAAAAGGAATGGCACTGACTTTCTCCTTACTCATATGAGTTTTAATATGGACTCAAAAATTCCAGAGTATTCACTGATTCTCAGTTGAAGATGATTCATCACATTTCTAAAAGTTTTAGGGCTTGTACTTTGGATCTGGAGGAAGGGCTATTTGAATCCTATGACTACAGTAAGTCCACGGGATGGAAATGTTCATGAGAATTCTCTTTGCCTAGAGAGGAAGGGCAACTTCGGAAATAACAAAAGCATAGAGCCAAGAGAAAAATTGCAGAAAGTGCAATTATAAGGATCTGCCTTTTCCATCTGTAGCCAATAACAGAATGGCGAACACTCCAGGGCTTCCAAACCAGTCGTTTCTCTCACCTCTTCTAGAATTGTGATAAGCATGCTCAAGCAGAGAAAGTGATAAAGATCAGAAGTGAAGGAAATAGATTTTTGACACCAAATGAGAAATGATGGGAAGACAGTCTCAAAGAGGTGAACAATTTCTTTGTGAGCAAATATTCTAATTTCAGTAGATGGATATTTTCATCTTGAGTTCTTTTCCCACCTTTTTCATGCAGAGTCTTCCTTTAGGCAAGGACTGTGAATAGTTGGGTTCTAGCAGCCTTTAGAACTTTATCATGACAATCTAGATTCCACTCTGTGGGTTGTTAAAAAAAAGTCTCTTTGGGTCACATCTCTAACAAGAGTACTTTGGGCTAACTGATACTAAATGACCTCCAAGGTACCTATGGTTACATAAAGAAAATCAATTAATTGAATGATTCTCTTAAAACCAAGAATAGTTTTCCTTTGAGGGGAATCAGGAGATCAACTGAGAAAATGACAATGGCAGATGATGAGCAAGTCTGAGCTTGTATGGCAAACACACTCTCTGAACTACTTCTTTCTCACCCTAAATGAGTCAGTATAAGGCTCTGTAATGCGACCACACATGGCAGTTTATGAAGTTCCAGTGTCAGCCTGTGCAGTGTTTTACAAAGTATTCATTGCAAAATTTTTAAAATCTGGACATTTCATATAGAAGTCTAGATTTCCAGTTTCTTTTGTATCATTGAAAGGTACATCACAGTAAATTTAAGGCTAAATTTCTTAAGTGTAACACCAGCTGGAACTGGATAGCAGCTGTCTCCTTTAGAAAGGCAGTGTTGGGCTTCCCTGGTGGCGCAATGGTTGAGAGTCCGCCTGCTGATGCAGGGGACACGGGTTCGTGCCCCGGTCTGGGAGGATGCCACATGCCGCGGAGCGGTTGGGCCCGTGAGCCATGGCCGCCGAGCCTGTGCGTCCGGAGCCTGTGCTCCGCAACGGGAGAGGCCACAACAGTGAGAGGTCCACGTACCGCAAAAAAAAAAAAAAAGAAAGGCAGTGCTCTCCCACTCATAGTCTCCACCTTCCCTTTTTCCACACACGGACAAATTTATTCAATTGTGTATCCTGACTAGCAGACCCTATAAGCATTTCACTTTGGTACCCCCACTCTTTGAACACTAAAACACATTCATATTTGAAAACATGTTTCCAGATGTCCCCAAAGGTTTTTTAAGCTACAAAGTTTTAAAGATTTGTGTTTGATAATATATGAAAGCAACTTTTGGGAAATATAGCAAATACCAGTGAGTCCCTCTCCTTGTACAGTTTGCCAGGATATGGTATCTTTATGTCTCAGCATCTGAAGACAACACTTTGGTCAGGTATTCTGGAACTGTTTTTTCTATTTGGCTGTAGCCAAGACAGTAAATGTTGCTGATTTCAGTTACCTGAACAAGTAATAAAAGAATACCTCTACTCTTTTAAGTTTACAGGGAAAAGTCTTCCCTTATACACTCAAGTCTTTTTTTCCAAAAACTTACCAGTAATGGTCCCGACTTCTGGCTTTTTCGGTTCTGGTCTCCTTAGCTCTTTAGGCAACAAGTTGTTTTCATTATGCCATTTTTTCAGACATTGTGGCTCATGGATGACAATTGATTTTGTTCCATATTCACGACCACAAATGTAGCAAACAACTGTTGGTGGATGCCTTATCATTGTTGGCTGCAAGTAATACAAAATATCTGTTAGATAAAGTTCAGGTTTGGAAATTATACTTTTAAATTATAATACATTTAAATTAGCTAGAAAAATCAGTAAATTTTTAAAAGAGTCTAACCATTCTGGTGAGTTTAACCTTTCTGGCAGTTAAGAGAATAAACTATACTACCTGGGTGATTGAGGTGGGGGGTAAGGATGTTGGTTTGGGAGGAGGACAGGAAATGAAGAAGAGCTAACCAGAATTTTACATATTGGTACTTTATAAAAGTTATTTTCTCATTGAATAAATAGTGATTGATTGTCTTCTGACTTTTCTCCATGCTGGGAGAATACAAAGATAAATCAGGTATGAATCATCCTCTCAGTACATCAATATGACTGAGGAATAAAGTAATTAATGTCCTAACTGGCACAGAGAGAGTTTTTAACAGACACTGTTGTGCTCTCTCGCATTCCTTCATGTATAAAATTTCTGCTGCACCTGCGAGTCTCTGCCTTTTTTGATCTGCAGTAGACTCCGCTTATAGGCAGGATAACTAATCAATTACACTTGGGAGTTGGTGGATAAAGACCCAGCTTGCTCACTTAGGCTGTTTCCATACAGTGCTCCAGAAGTCCCCAGTGGGACTGTATCACAGTTACTCATTAACACACTATGTAGACTTCCTTCTTTTCCCTGTCTCTCCTCCCACTACTTTTATTGGGGTTCCTGAGATCACCTCCCCCCAGACTACTTGAACTCAAATCCTTTTCTTAACGTTTGTTTCTGGGAGAACCAAATCTAAGGAAGAGTTAAGGATATAACCCTTCTGTCCAGGATATAGAACATTACAAGAAACATTTTTCCCACCTAAACAATGAGAACAAATCAGATAGCCTGCAGAAACATAATTTTTGAGCCTATTAGATACTCAAAGTTGCAAGGTAAACTAATGAACTAAAAGGACTGCCTCAGTTTGAGGGTGGATCAGCAGAAACAAGAGAACAACTCCCACCCTCCAACTTTACATGAATTAGAAACAACATTTGTCTGCCACAGAGATAAGGGCAGGACAGCTGAGTGTGAACCATTCAGAGGTGCAGCACACAGGTCCTGTCTATAGAAACTTTCCCACCCACTGGGTCTTGCACCTAGTAATAGAGGGTGACAGTCCAACACTGGAGAGAGTCAGGAGCATTGAGATCAACGCTTACCAATTCAGGAACATAGGGCTTGCCTAAATGTGACGGTAAAGCTGGAGAATTAGGCCATGTGCTAGTCCCAGATAAGAGCAGTATACTGCTGGGGAGGCTTGGGAGCACTAAGAGGGAACCCCCCTCTGTTGCAGGCATGTAGAGTCCACAGGAGTCTAAAGGTGTAGTAGAAGAACCAGGAGGAGACCTTTGGCTCCAGGCCTTACACTAAGTACAAAGCACGGGCAGTTTACCATGGAGGAATTTAAAGCCTATAATGCATTGAACATAACTAAAAATGACATATCTGAGAAGCTCAGAGAAATCCGAGCAAGATGAACAAAAAAACAGAACTAGATATGTACTAGTAAAACTGCTAAGAACCAAAGATAAGCTTGAAAGCTCTCAAACAGAAACAATACATACAAGGGAATAAGGAAACGATAAGAATTTCAGGTGACTTCTCATCAGAAAAAAAAAAAAAATGAAGAACAGGAAACAAGAGAATGACATTTTAAAAATGCTTAAAGGGAAAAATTATCAAGTCATTTCAAAATTCCACAGTCAGTAAGAATACCTTTCAAAAATGAAGGTGAAATAAAGACTTTTTTTTTTTTTGGCTGCACCGTGTGGCATGCATGCAGAACTTCCCTGACCAGGGATCCAACCCATGCCCCTTGCAGTGGAAGCACAGAGTCTTAACCACTGGACCACCAGGGAAGTCCTAAAGATGTCGTTATCTAGACAAAAGGTGAAAGAATTTCCTCAGCAGAGTTGATTTACAAGAAATGTTAAAAGACATTATAAATGCTGTAGGAAAATATCAGCTAGAAATCTGGTTCTGCAAGAAGGAATGGAAAAACACTATAAAATGCAAATAGGTCAATAAATTAAAACACTCTTTTAAAAAATGTTTCTAATTTTTGTACATATATATGACAAAATCACTTTAGACCATGGGCTCTTTAAAGAAAAATAGTAACAAAAGAAAATGGAGTTTATATTCTCTAATGTGTAAAGTTATAGTAAACAAGAGCATAAATTGTAGGGACGAAAAACTGGAAATAGATTGTCATAGAATTCTTATATTTTTCTTGAAGTAATTTTTAAACATAGAATGTGATATGCTATGTTTTAGCCTCTATAATAACCACTAAAGTACAAAGTCATGCCAAGAGGAATAACTAAAAAGTCAATGAGAAGAGAGAATAATTTTTAAAAATTGATGAGTTAACCGTCCCCCAAAGAAATATAGGAAAAGAGGAACAGAGGATTAAAAGAAAAGGCAAGGAGAGGACCTTCAAGATGGTGGAGGAGTATGACGTGGAGATCACCTTCCTCCCCACAAATACATCAAAAATACATCTACATGTGGAACAACTCCTACAGAACACCTACTGAATGCTGGCAGAAGAAATCAGACTTCCCAAAAGGCAAGAAGCTCCCTACATATATGGCTGTGTGGCTGACAGGGTCTTGGTACTCTGGCCAGGTGTCAGGCCTGAGCCTCTGAGGTGGGGAAGCCAAGTTCAGGACATTGTTCCACCAGAGACCTCCCAACCCCAAGTAATATCAAAGGGCAAAAACTCTTCCAGAGATCTCCATCTCAACACTAAGACCCAGCTCCACTCAACGACCAGCAAGCTACAGTGCTAGACAGTCTATGCCAGACAACTAGCAAGACAGGAACACAAACCCACCCATTAGCAGAGAGGCTACCTAAAATCATAATAAGTTCACAGACAGCCTAAAACACACCACCGGACGTGGTCTTGCCCACTAGAAAGACAAGATCCAGCCTCATCCACCAGAACACATGCACCAGTTCCCACCACCAGGAAGCCTACAAAACCCACTGAACCAACCTTATCCCCTGAGAGCAGACACCAAAAACAACAGGAACTACGAACCTGTAGCATGTGAAAATGAGACCCCGAACACAGTAAGCTAAGCAAAAAGAGAAGACAGAGAAACACAGAGCAGATGAAGGAGCAAGATAAAAACCCACCAGACCTAACAAATGAAGAGGAAATGGGCAGTTTACCTGAAAAAGAATTCAGAGTAATGATAGTAAGGATGAGCCAAAATCTTGGAAATAGAATAGAGAAAATGAACGTTTAACAAGGACCTAGAAGAACTAAAGAGCAAACAAACAATGATGAACAACACAATAAATGGAATTTAAAATTCTCTAGAAGGAATCAATAGCAGAATAACTGAGGCAGAAGAACGGATAAGTGACCTGGAAGATAAAATAGTGGAAATAACTACAACAGAGCAGAATAAAGAAAAAAGAATGAAAAGAATTGAGGACAGTTTCAGTGACATCTGGGACAACATTAAACACACCAGCATTTGAATTATAGGGGTCCCAGAAGGAGAGAAAAAGAAAGGGATGAGAAAATATTTGAAGAGACTATAGTTGAAAACTTCCCTAATAGGGGAAAGGAAATAGTCAGTCAAGTCCAGGAAGCACAGAGCGTCCCATCCAGGATAAATCCAAGGAGAAACACACCAAGACACATATTAATCAAGGTATCAAAAATTAAATACAAAGAAAAAATATTAAAAACAGCAAGGGAAAAACAACAAATAACATACAAGGGAATCCCCATAAGGTTAACAGCTGATCTTTCAGCAGAAACTCTGCAAGCCAGAAGGGAGTGGCAGGATATATTTAAAGTGATGAAAGGGAAAAATTTACAACCAAGGTGACTCTACCAAGCAAGGATCTCATTCAGATTCGACGGAGAAATTAAAACCTTTACAGAGAAGCAAAAGTTAAGAGAATTCAGCACCACCAAACCAGCTTTACAACAAGTACTAAAGGATCTTCTCTAGGCAGGAAACACAAGAGAAGGAAAAGACCTACAAAAACAAACCCAAAACAATTAAGAAAACGGTAACAGGAACATACATTTGGATAATTACCTTAAGTGCAAATGAATTAAATGCTCCAACCAAAAGACACAGACTGGATGAATGGATACAAGAAGAAGACCAGTATATATGCTGTCTACAAGAGACCCACTTCAGACCTAGGGACACATACAGACTGAAAGTGAGGGGATAGAAAAAGATATTCCATGCAAATGGAAATCAAAGGAAAGCTGAAGTAGCAATTCTCATATCAGACAAAATAGACTTTAAAATAAAGACTATTACAAGAGACAAAGAAGGACAGTACATAATGATCAAGGGATCAATCCAAGAAGATATAACAATTGTAAATATTTATGCACCCAACATAGGAGCACCTCCATACGTAAGGCAAATGCTAATGGCCACAAAAGGGGAAATCAACAATAACACAATCATAGTAGGGGACTTTTAACACCCCACTTTCACCAATGGACAGATCATCCAAAATGAAAATAAATAAGGAAACACAAGCTTCAAATGATATATTAACAAGATGGGTTTAATTGATAGTTATAGGACATTCCATTAAAAAACAACAGAATACACTTTCTTTTCAAGTTGTCATGGAACATTCTCTAGGATAGATCATACCTTGGGTCACAAATCAAGCCTTAGTAAATTTTTTTTTTTTTGCAGTACACGGGCCTCTCACCGTTGTGGCCTCTCCCATTGCAGAGCACAGGCTCCGGACGCACAGGCTCAGTGGCCATGGATCACGGGCCTAGCCACTGCGGCATGTGGGATCTTCCTGGACTGGGGCACAAACCCGTGTCCCCTGCATCGGCAGGCGGACTCTCAACCACTGCGCCACCAGGGAAGCCCAAACCTTGGTAAATTTAAGAACACTGAAACTGTAACAAGTATCTTTTCTGACCACAGTGCTATGAGACTAGATATCAATTAAAGGAAAAAAAAAACTGTAAAAAATACAAACACATGGAGGCTAACCAATACACTAATAAATAACAAGAGATCACTGAAGAAATCAAAGAGGAAATAAAAAAATACCTACAAACAAATGACAATGAAAACACAATGGCTCAAAACTTAGGATGGGATGCAGCAAAAGCAGTTCTAAGAGGGAAGTTTATAGCAATACAATCCCACCTCAAGGAACACGAAACATCTCAAATAAACAACCTAACCTTACACCTAAAGCAATTAGAGAAAGAAGAACAAAAGAACCCCAAAGTTAGCAGAAGGAAAGAAATCATAAAGATCAGATCAGAAATAAATGAAAAAGAAATGAAGGAATGATAGCAAAGATCAATAAAACTAAAAGCTGGTTTTTGAGGACATAAAAAAATACTGATAAACCATTAGCCAGGCTCACTGAGAAAAAAAGGGAAAAGACTTAAATCAATAGAATTAGAAATGAAAAAGGAGAAGCAACAACTGTCAGTGCAGAAATACAAAGGTTCATGAGAGATAACTACAAGCAACTGTATGCCAATAAAATGGAAAACCTGGAAGAAATGGACAAATTCTTAGAAAAGCACAACCTTCCGAGCCTGATCCAGGAAGAAATAGAAAATACAAACAGACCAATCACAAGCATTGAAATTGAAACTGTGGTTAAAACTCTTCCAACAAACAAAAGCCCAGGACCAGATGGCTTCACAGGCAACTTCTATCAAACATTTAGAGAAGAGGTAACACCTATCTTTCTCAAATTCTTCCAAAAGTTTGGAGGAACATTCCCAAACTCATTCTACGAGGCCTCCTTCACCCTGATACCAAACCAGACAAAGATGTCACAAAAAATGAAAACTACAGGCCAATATCACTGATGAACATAGATGCAAAAATCCTAAAAAAATACTAGCAAACAAAATCCAACAGACATTAAAAGGATCATACACCATGATCAAGTGGGGTTTATCCCAGGAATGCAAGGATTCTTCAATATATGCAAATCAATAAGTGTGATACACCATATTGACAAACAGAAGAATAAAAAGGATAAGATCATCTCAATAGATGCAGAAAAAGTGTTCAACAAAATTCAACACCGATTTATGATAAAAACTCTCCAGAAAGTAGGCGTAGAGGAAACTTACCTCAACATAATAAAGGCCATATATGACAAACCCACAGCCAACATTGTTCTCAATGGTGAAAAACTGAAACCATTTTCCCTGAGATCAGGAAAAAGACAAGGTTACCTACCCTCACCAGTATTATTCCACATAGATTTGGAACTTTTAGCGAGAGCAATCAGAGAAGAAAAAGAAATAAAAGGAATCCAAATCGGCAAAGAAGAAGTAAAGCTGTCACTGTTTGCAGATGACATGATACTATACACAGAGAATCCTGAAGATGCTACCTGAAAACTACTAGAGCTAATCAGTGAAGTTGGTAAAGTAACAGGACACAGAATCAATGCACAGAAATCTCTTGCATTCCTATACACTATTTGAAAGAGAAATTAAGGAAACACTCCCATTTACCATTGCAACAAAAGGAATAAAATACCTAGGAAAAAACCTACCTAAGGAGACAAAAGACCTGCATGCAGAAAACTATAAGACACTGATGAAAGAAATTAGAGATGATACAGATAGAGAGATATACCATGTTCTTGGATTGGAAGAATCAACATTGTGAAAATGACTCTACTACCCAAAGCAATCTACAGATTCAACACAATCCCTATCAAATTACCAATGGCATTTTTCACAGAACTAGAACAAAAAATTTCACAATTTGTATGGCAACACAAAAGACCCCGAATAACCATGCAATCTTGAGAAAGAAAAACTGAGCTGGAGGAATCAGGCTCCCTGACTTCAGACTATAATTCAAAGCTACAATAATCACGACAGTATGGTACTGGCACAAAAACAGAAATATCAATCAGTGGAACAGGATATAAAGCCCAGAGATCAACCATGCACATATGGTCACCTTATCTTTGATAAAGGCAAGAATATACAATGGAGAAAAGAAAGTCTCTTCGATAAGTGGTGCTGGGAAAACTGGACAGCTACATGTAAGAGAATGAAATTAGAACACTCCCTAACACCATACACAAAAATAAACTTAAAATGGATTAAAGACCTAAGTGTAAGGCCAGATACTATAAAACTCTTAGAGTAAAACATAGGCAGAACACTCTATGGCATAAATCACAGCAAGATCCATTTTGACCCACGTCCTAGAGAAATGGGAATAAAAATAAAAATAAATAAATGGGACCTAATGAAACTTAAAAGCTTTGGAACAGCAAAGGAAACCATAAGCAAGACAAAAGACAACCCTTAGAATGGGAGAAAATATTTGCTAATGAAGCAACTGACAAAGGATTAATCTACAAAATATACAAGCAGCACATGCAGCTCAATACCAAAAACACAAACAATCCAATGCAAAAATGGGCAGAAGACCTAAACAGACATTTCTCCAAAGAAGATATACAGATTGCCAACAAACACATGAAAGGATGCTCAACATCACTAATCATTAGAGAAATGCAAATCAAAACTACAACACGGTATCACCTCACACCGGTCATAATGGCCATCATCAAAAAATCTACAAACAATAAATGCTGGAGAGGGTGCGGAGAAAAGGGAACCCTCTTGCACTGTTGGTGGGAATGTAAATTGATATAGCCGCTATGGAGAACAGTATGGAGGTTCCTTAAAAACCTAAAAATACAACTACCATATGACCCAGCAATCCCACTAGCGGGCATATTCCCTGAGAAAACCATAATTCAAAAAGCATCATGTACCATAATGTTCATTACAGCTCTATTTACAATAGCCAGGACATGGAAGCAACCTAAGTGTCCACTGACAGATGCATGGATAAAGAAGATGTTTACATATCTTATATAAACATATATACAATGGAATATTGTATATATATTCAATATTCCATATATACAATGGAATATTACTCAGCCATAAAAAGAAACAAAATTGAGTTATTTGTATTGAAGTAGATGGATCTAGAGTCTGTCATACAGAGTGAAGTAAGTCAGAAGGAGAAAAACAAATACCATATGCTAACACATATATATGGAATCTAAAAAAAAAAAAAAAAAAAGATAAAAAAAGGTTCTGAAGAACCTAGGGGACAGGACAGGAATAAAGACGCAGATGTAGAGAATGGACTTGAGGACACGGGGAGGGGGAAGGGTGATCTGGAATAAAGTGAGAGAGTGGCATATATACACTCCCAAATGTAAAATAGATAGCTAGTGGGAAGCAGCCACATAGCATAGGGAGGTCAGCTCAGTGCTTTCTGTTCACCTAAAGGGGTGGGATAGGGAGGGTGGGAGGGAGGGAGATGCAAGAGGGAGTGTATATGGGGATATATGTATATGTATAGCTGACTAACTTTGTTATACGGCAGAAACTAACACACCATTGTAAAACAATTATACTCCAATAAAAATGTTAGAAAAATAAAACCCCACAATGAGGTACCACACCTTACACCATTAAAAATGGCCATCATTAAAAAGTCTACAAATAACAAATGCTGAAGAGGGTGTGGAGAATAGGAACCCTCCTACCCTGTTGGTGGGAATGTAAATTGGTGCAGCCACTATGGAGAACAGTATGGAGGTTCCTCAAAAAACTAAAAATATAGTTGCCATATAATCCAGTAATCCCACTCCTCATCGTATATCCAGAAAAAAACCTCCATAATTTGAAAAGATACATGCACCCCTATGTTCATAACAGCACTATTTTCAATAGCCAAGACACAGAAACTATCTTAATGTTCATAAACAGAAGAATGGATAAAGAAGATGTGGTATATATATATATATATATATATATACACATACACACACACACATGCACATGTGCGTGCATGCACACACACACACACACACACACACACAATGGAATATTACTCAGCCATAAAGAAGACTGAAATAATGCCATTTGCAGCAACATGGATGGACCTAGATATTATTGTAGTAAGCAAAGTAAGTCAGAAAGAGAAAGACAAATACCATATGATATCAATTATACGTGGAATCTAAAATACAACACAAATGACCTTATCTACGAAACAGAAACAGACTCACAGACACAGAGAACAGACTTGTGTTTGCCATGGGGGAGAGGGAGTAGAGGAGGGAAGGGTTGGGAGTTTGGGATTAGCAGATGTAAATTATTATATATAAGATGGATAAACAACAAGATCCTGCTGTATAACACACTATATTCAGTATCCTTTGATAAACCATAGTGGAAAAGGATATGAAAAATAATATATATATGTATAACTAAATCACTTTGCTATACAGCAGACATTAACACATTATAAATCAACTATACTTCAATACAATTTTAAAAAATAAAATAAAAATAAAACTGAAAAATATTTAAAAAATTAAAATAAGAAAAATAAAGGCAGGAGGAATAAGTATGATTAAAACACCAAGGTGGTAGACTTTATTCTATGTATATTTATAACTGGGGTAAATATAAATGGACCAAAGAACACAATTAAAAGGCATGGATTGACAGACTAGATAAAAGAAAAAAAAGCAAGACCCAATTATATGTTGCTTATAAGAAACACATTTTATGAACATAAAGATAGAAACTGATTACAAGTAAAAGGAAGGGAAAAAATTCATATAAACATGAAGCCAAAGAAAATAGTATGGCTATATTATTAAAATCTAATTAAATTCAGAGGTTGGAAATGTTTCTTCCAGTTGTGAAGATCAGGGAAAGCTTTAAGGAGGTAGCATTAGAAGAATGGGTAAAATTTAGACCACAAGGGCTGGGAAGGATGGAGAAAGATTTTGGAGGCTGAGCAAAGACAGCATGAGCAAAGTCCCATGGACAGAAATCTGAAGGTTAGTACAGAGAATAGCAAATAATTCAGCTTGCCTGATGCTCAGTGTAGCACTGAGAACTAGAATCAAATAGGTAGGTGGTGGCCATGCTGTGAACAACCATGAATGCCAGGCTAAGATCTAGATTTTGTTTTGTAAGTGATAGGAAGCTGTCAGGCAGGGAAATAACCTGTAAGTTCACTGCAGGAAAGTCTGTTTGGCTGTATATAAAAGGAGTAGCAGGGCAGCATATCTTTGAGAGCTTGAGCATTCATGGCTCTGGGGGGTAAGTAAATCATGGGTCCAAGAGAACACCAATGTTTTATTCTAAATAAGAGGGAAGATGGTGATGTCACTTTCAGAAAGGGAGAAATCTGGAAAGACAGGTTGGGGAAGGAGAAAAAAGGGATTCTGTTCTGGACCTGTTGAGTTTGATGTATTAGTGGAGTTTAAACACAAATTAGTCCAGGCAAAATAAGAAACAGAGGCCTGTAATTCAGGATTAGTGGGATTCAGAACTGTTTGCACAGAAAAGAGGTTTAAAACCATAAAAATTCTAGAAGAGGCATATATAGAGAGTGTATGGAGAAAAATTCCCAGGAGAATATCTACAATAAGGAGATCGAGCAAGGGAAATTGCAGTCTAAAAAGATAAAGGTTCAAGTTTGAAGTTAAAGAAACTTGGGCATGGAGAAAAAGACTCCCTTCAGAATTCTGGAAACACTTCTGGTTCCAGAAAGTTGGTGTCATCAACTCTGTCAAATGCTACAGAGAGTAATGGGTGGCTGAGGAAGGCAGGTAGATCTGGTTACCAGTAGGTTATAAGCCAGTGACGTTGGATAGTTTAGTTCCAAAGGAGTGAAAAGAATAAAAACTAAATTGTTAGGAGTTAAAGATTAGGTCAATAAGAAGAGGAATACACTTTCCAAAAGTCTGCAGAAAGAAAATTTGAGAGATAAGTAGAGTTAAGAAAGATTTGTTTTTTTTGCTGTTTTGGGGATAGGAGTGTTTGGGATGGAGATTAAGAAACTGTAGGCCTGGGAATTCCCGGGCAGTCCAGTGGTTAGGACTCTGAGCCTCCACTGCCGAGGGCCTGGGTTCAATCCCTGGCTGGGGAACTAAGATAAGAGAAAAGGGATAATCAATAGAAAAAGGTCTCTGAGGAGGCAAGAGAAGATTGGGTCAAGGGTGTAACTGGAAATGGGAAGGGGAAAAGGAAGAAAAATAAAACAGGTGGAGTTAGAGAAAGATTACTGTAGAGAAGCGAGGCGCTAGTGAAGCTAACATAAAATGAATTTAGTCTTCTAAGTATGAGGCAAAGTGATCTTTAGAGAATGAAGAGATTCTGATTCTGGGAAATAGAATAGTGAAAAATACTGGGATTAAGCACTGTGGGAAACAGTGATTCAATTAGGGAAGAATACTCACAGAATAATGGAAAAGGCCCAGTTAAGTTGAGCTGCAAGAAATTGCAGTGGAATTAAATGACCTTTTTCAATATTTCTGAAGTAGCACTGGGGTGGCATGAAAGCAGAACCAAATTAAGTTGGTCGTGTGGTCTCCACTGGGGAAATAAAACATGGTGAAATGTATGCATGTTTTAGAATCAGCTTGCTTTTAACTAACTCTTAGGGGTTACATCTGCAGTGGAAAAAGCACAGGAAAAGATCAAAATCAGAAGGAAACAGTTTTATGATTTCTGCATGCCTGAGCAGAAATAACAGATTCTAGATGAGTAAATCCACAATTAATGCAGACCAAGCAAAATGGAAAGTGGAGTTACTTCCGGGATGAGCCAAGTCTTTAAAAAAGCACATTGTTTGAGGAAAAATATTTTTATTCTATTTTTCTATACTGACCTATGTCAATATACTACCTTAATCAAAATAATGAAATAGTTCTTTATCCTTCCTTCTTATTAGCCATGTAGCAATGTCTAACACTTGAAAAGTGACTTTATAAATATTTAGGGAATTCAAGACCTAAGAGAAAGAGTAAAGCAGAAGTAATAATCTTCAAAGTATCCAAAAGTTCCTTCTTATTTTTATATGTTTATTTACTTGAAAGATTAATTAGATGCAGGTTTTTGAAGTTTGAAAAAAGAAGTTATTCTTTTTACTTTGAGAATAATAAATTTCTTAAAACTCCATATGGAAAGTATGAGCCAAATGTAGTATTTAACCAAGCGTGTAAGCAAAATAATTGGTATGGGTCATAAATGAAGACATTTCATGTCACATTGTCATAAGGCTTCTTCTGGAAGGAAAAATTAGAAGAAAATAGGCAGACACAGAGGCTAGAAGACAGGCACAAAATAACTTACAGGGATGTGGGAGAAAATTAATACCATAAAAAGGCTAAGATATTCTATATTATATTTTCCAAAGCCTGCCCCATGCTCTATATTTGTGGGTGAACTGCAGTTGAACTTGCAATATACTCCATATTCTTAGGTTTTGAGCATCTCGCTCCTAAGCCACGCTCTAGGGAAGTGTAAGCAACCCAGACACACAGCTGAAGAGAAAAATGCATCCCCATGGGTCTGAACAGAGATAAGAGAACCTCTTTTATTGTTCATTAATTTCACAACTGTCAGTCTGAAACTTCCAGAGAAAGTTGAACAATCTCCAACTTGTGGTTATGGCCACTGCCAAGGTTTTACTCTTTAGCATTTTCAGTGTTTTCAGATGGAAGTGGATGAGTGGGGGATGGAGAGGAGGAACAGGAAGAAGAGACCATGTTCCAGGTGGAAAGGGTAGACGGCCGCTTCTTGGCTAGTGTGCTACTGGGACTCACATAACTGAGCAAGGCGGGTGGCGGAAGGTGTGCCCAGGGGGCTTGTCTACACGGGACCTGCCAGGGCAAGCCAACTCCAGGAAGTGTAATCAAAGGAGGGCAAAGAGGAAGCCAGTCAGTCTAAAGTTTCTGCAAAGCAAAGGATTAGATCAACAGTTTTGATCTACATAAGCACTACATAAGCACAATTTCTGATGTGAACTGTTTTAGGGGGGCAGCTAAATGCCCCTACACAGCAAGTTTATTAGGGCTCATCACATTTTGCCCTTGTTCTTTCAGTTTCCTGGGAAAGTCTGTTTAGGTTGGATGTAGCCAGAGGCACTTGAACACTTCAGGGGAAGTTTTCATATGTGTATATTTCTTTCAAGTTGAATCCACTAACTTTCATATGTTTTCAATCATTTTTCTGGCCACCATTGGAATTATTATTCTATTTTCCACACAGCATTTTTTTTTTTCTTTCTGTTAATGTCTCTTCTTTGTCAGGAATGCCTCATGTTCAATCTTTTAGGCCAGGACTGTGCAATGCAAAGGGAAGTGGACATTTAACAACTTTTCTCCTAATCAGTGTAGATGACCTGTCATCCATCCATTCTTTTTTACAATTTGTAATATCACCACTGAATCAAAGGGAAAAGAATAAGGACCAAGGAAAGAGGATTGTTTAGTGGAGAGCCTTAAGAGAGATGTTGATTGAAGAGGAATGGACATAGTTCCAGAAAACCTAGACTAGGATACCTATTTCAAATAGCTTCACATAGCTTTTGATGACCTCCCTGAGTGCTCAGGCGGAAAGAAAACCATAGTGAACCACACAACTCAATAGGTAACAGAGCTTATAGAAGGAAGTATAGTAATTGGTCAGAAGGAAAAGATATTCCTAACATTAAATACTATTGCATGAACCTTAATGAAAGAGACATTAAAAACTAAAGTGGAAGTTATGACTAGTACATTTGGTCATTTCTTATATTAATCCCACAATAAATACTAAGTAATAATAGTGTGAAATTATAGTTGTGTGATATTATTTTTAGGAGAACATGCATCAGTGATGTAGCTTTTGGGAGCTATGTTGTGAAATATCAATTAGTAATATATATAGAGCCATAAGCCCCTTTGAAAATCTAATGGTTGCAAAGGCCATCTCCTCAGAAAAATACACATGGACAGAGAACTGTGGATATGATTTGGAATGACTGGGGGACTCCCTAAAACCCATCCATTTACCCCAGGAAGTGAGATGTTGGGCCTTTAGTCAGAGCCAAACCTTTTCTTTCAAATAGATGCTCCTTTGTGTAAGGAGCCATTTGGCACCATTTAAATGCCTCTAAAAGTACTGAACTGAAGGCTGCAAGAACTTATGAAATATACCACCTCTGGCTTTAGGAAGATCTTAAGTTCTGCTTTGTGTAAAACAGTTCCTAATGTACCTGTTGTCTTGACTAAGTATTAATAGTCTCTTCTTTTACTCTCTAAAATGTCCCCGTTTCGTCGATAAATTACACACTTTTGAAAAACATCAATCCATAAAATATAAGCAATCAAGAGATGAAACAAAAACAGCAAACAAAAAAAAGCTCAGAAATATTGAAGCTGTAATCCACATGGAGAAATACAGATTTATAAGAATGGCAATGAATCCATTTAAACACAGAACTAAGGTAAAATGACTATAGAAATTATGGTTAGGGAAGAGAATAGAAAAGCAACACACCTTGAAAAATAAAAATACCTTACTTACAAAAATTGGCCACGGAAGGAGAGGTAGGTACAAAGATGTTAATGGTACTAAATTCTCCACCTTTCATGGCAAACAGTCAATTAAAGCAGTATAAAATTGAAACATGGAGTTAAATTTTTTTTCATATTCTTTAATAACGTATCTTTGTTTTTTAGCATTAGTGGGTCCTTTAGAAACTAACATTCTTTTAGTGAAGAAATATTTTTCTGAAGTTCAGCAATATCATCAGTTTCACTTTGGTTTCTTTTTGTTGAATTCAAGTAAAATTAAATATATTACCTCTATCAATAATAACTTGAATGTGATGATCTCATTTCTATGAAAACCTGCATGTCTATTTATTTATATGTTATTTACATAGATGTCTGGAATGATACTCACTAAGGTCAAACTAAGCTGGGGTAACTGTTATGCTAATTTTATACTTTTATGACAGCTTGAACTTTTATAATGAACTTGTGTCATTTTTATAATAATAATAAAGTAATAAAAAAGAATGTCAACTCCCGAGTCAAAACTTAAGCAGAGATTAGGTAATAAACTCAGTCCTAAAAGAAAAAATCAAGTGGAGCCCCAATTACTTTCTGAAAATTCCTTAAATAACTGATAAAAGATGATATTCAAGGTATTGTATATATTACAGTTTAGTAATGCAACCAATTAGTAACTGGAATTAAAATAACATTAAGAATGAATACACCTCTGCATAGCATAAAAGTACAATGCAAAATGAAAATATTGACAATATCTTAAATTACATTATTCCAATACTATTTTCTTCTGTCAATGGTTTATAGTTGAAAATACATTAGTTAAATGCTTGCATGATGTAACTCAGCTGAAGTCCTAGAATTCAGCTCTATTACTTTAAAAAGCAGTAACAAAGGCCTGGAAAAATAATCTGAGGACAGGATTTAGCACGAGTCTGTTTCCACCATAAGATGATCTAAGTATAGCTCTTCCTAATATTTTCATTTTATTCAGGCTTGTTTCCCTAGCTTGGCTGCATTCACCAAAAAGTGAATTCACAAATAACTAGATGGGATTGTAGGGTATGAGCCATCTTATGTTGAAAAGTGACAGCCAAAAAGATGATTTGGGAGATGGATGGACTGAACCATCCCCTTGGGTCCTGTGTCACCCACTGTGGCTGGACTGACAAATCATTGTATGATATTCAGCCTCCCGACTGCTTCCTCACCCTGTGCACTTGACTAAGTTTTGTACAAACTTGGCTGGTCTGATTTGATATCAGGAATTTCTGTGGTTCTCTATGACTACACAATAAAGTCCAAACACTTCAGACTGATTTCGTTCAGGCCCAGCCTAAGCCCCATGAAACAGGTCTGCTAGCCACACCAAACTCAACATTATTCCCCAAGGTAGAGGCCACAGTCCTCTATTTTATTGCCTCCATGGATTTATTCATCTGTTCCTTC